>NW_027287427.1:33746613-34054113 GCF_022747635.1 Hetaerina americana | reverse complement strand
CAATGACCTGAGTGGCAGTTATAGTGGAAAGAAAATTTCACTGAAATTAATACAACATTGATTGTTTCTAAGCACGTGCAGAGGTCAGTATACCGTTACGAAAGTGTGTGAAAACGAGCGTATATTCAATAATGGTTACTCAGGTAACAACTACTAAGGCCTTCCTGATTCCCTTGGTGACAGTGAGTCATCACTAATGATAAAAAAATAAGACCAACGACTGTCTTTAGGCGATATCGCTGATGGTAACTGAACCCCTGCACCCTGTTTTGTGCAAATCGGCCAAAGAAGGAGATTCTGTTCGGTCGTAAAAGTTGTTTGCACCGAGCTCCATTGGAGCACCGGAGGCTCGGGGGCAGTTGAAATTATATGTCAAGGAGTAAATTGTTTTTCTTTTAAGGCCTATTACACGCATTAGCACCTTTATTTCCAAACAAACAAATACCAACAAATTTCCCTCCTCCGCCCCCGTTTATATGAGAGGTAGCCGCCCGACTCTAAAGGATATTATTATCGCTATATCCTTTTGACTATTCTAGGATATAACCATAAATATATAAAATTATAAATGTTTCCACCGAATAATTTTATGCCAAAATGGATGGCAATATGATACTTTTTTCCAGTGAAGAGAAAATGGTTCTTGTATTTCCTATCAATTTTTAATAAATTCATAATAATCCAGAACCACAAATATGACGTCCTTAAATAATCCAAACCAGTACAAAGTAACAGGTATGTCAGTCATAATATTTTCATTTATCAAGTTTTCCAGGTCTTCTGTGTCTAAAACTATGGAAATCACTAATTATTAATGAAACAATCTCAAAATCTGTGACTTAGTTAAATAGATGATGTAAATTACGAATTAAAAAACACACAATCAACGGTCACTGTGTAACAAAATTTCACAACCACTACTTCGAAAGCCTAAATTTGTTTATTAACATTTATTCCCGCTAATTTGTAACTACGAAATGGGCATTATGAAGACGAGGCAGAGTAGAGGATGTTGCATAGAAGAAGAGAAAAAGGGCGAGAGAAAGGATTTCATGGAGGCAGGATCCTTGGGGAAGCCTAAGGCTAAATTTGAATGAAAGCAACCAAACAAAACGAACTCATTCCGTTCCATTTTTTTCCAATTGGAGTTCAATGAAATTTTTTTACGGATCATAAATAAACCAAAGGCCCTTGTCTCCCGGAAGGAATTGTACGAATTTATATTGCACTCCACGTAAAGCGTTTCCGTTGATGCAGACTAAAAATGTACTCGTGCGAAAACGGGGGCAATCAAGCGTAGCGACCAAAGTTGTGGGGTTTTGTTTTCCGTCAGTGCCAGCAGTGACCTCTATTGACTGGAGGACGGAAATTCAACGGTGCAGTACACAGTCAGATGATACGGACGTATGTCCGAATAGAGGGGTCTTTTTAACCCTAGAGTGATCATTCTATGGATGAGATACGTTCACAAAAGAGCCTTATTTTTTATTCCGTTCTTAATCTTCCAAACCGTTCCCTTAATCCAATTTGAGAAATTTGTTGGATTAAGGCTGCATGGACTAAAATATTTCCTCGGTTTCAGGAAATTAATACTACGTTTAAGTGAATATTTCATACCTTTTTCTGCAATGGAACTCTCTTTTGCATTACTTAGTGCGTATAGATGGTTTGATTATAAAACAATTCAGTAATATCTTAAGCTTAATTAAAGAGCATATGGCATGATTGCGCCAAATCAATCTTGGTGATTATGCTATACTTACAAAACCAAGGAAACAATTTCCATCATTTACCCCTAACTTACGATGTTGACGGGTGATTAATCTTTATTTAATTTTTTCCTTACAACTAGTACTAAATTATAAATAGAATTGCACTTTATTCATGCAGCTTGTATCATATAAGACTTGTATCCATATAAGTTTCCCGCTGCTTAAACGGAGCTCATTGCAGATGAAGAAATTTTGAATTAATAATGGGACTATAAAGTCATAAGTCTCCGCAGGTCTTTCCGGGGAAAGCCAACCATATAAAGAACTATATTTCATAGTTAAAAAATATTTCCTCGAACTTGAGAAGTTATCTAAATAAATACAGCCAAAAGATTACTCAACCGATTTAAGCATTGGCACGCTAAATAAACAACAAACGGTAGGTGTAGTAATTTGACTTTTGCGAAAATTATAAGGTGACAGTATCTAACATAAATGGATCACGCAAAAAGAAATTTTATTTTAATACTAAGTTGGAGTTACTTATAATGTTTATAAAATACTCCTTTAAGAATTATGCCAAAACTGTTCGACATTTTCAGTTGTAACTTCATTCATTCCCCTGGTCTTGGCGAACGATTTTTATATCATGAAATTATGCATTTTAAAGAACATTAGCGGACGGCTAAATTTAAGTTACCGCCGCGATATCTCTCGCATTTCTTTCAATTTAAAGATTCAATATTCACTGAAGTCCATTCCACCATCCTCAAGATTTTAAAATTTAACAGCAAAAAAAAACAGCAAAATTAAGCTTCCAGATTTTTCCAACAAGAAATTAATTATCTGATGTACAATAATTCCTTTATTATTTAACTTAATTTCTTGGATTTGACAATCATTGCTTTATTATTTTGTGCCTAAATATTTCGGATATGTAATGTCAATTAAAACTTATATTCCACTTTTTTTTGCTTGGCTAACAAAGGTACAAATTCCGTATTCAGGAGAAAGTGTTGCTAAATTTAAAGCTTTACGAGATTTTATTTATACAGAGGGTATAATAGAAACAGGATAACAATTTAAAATTAATATCTTTTTGTTTTATTTAATACCCACTGGGTTGCATATTTTGATGACAAAGTCTATAAAAATCCAACTGTCATGTATTTATACCAATAAAAAAATAATGAAGCTTTAGTCATCCTACCGAAAAACATGACGTAAATATTCAAGGACCTGGACTCAGAAAGTGATGAATGAGAACAAATAGGATTAACAAACAAATGTGAGTAAAAAATTGGAAATAGACTTGCCGCACAACATTCCATAAGAAGTCACATCGCGAATGTATACCTCGGATGGCCAGTTTTAGAATTCAGCAAGAGATACCCTCGGAATAAAAAAATGCCCACCCTTCTGTCTAAGCCCCTCAACTCGGCACTGCTTCGCAAAATCCTCGAATTCATAATCTAAATAATCCTCTACTTCCTCCATCTCTCCATCCTCCTATTCCTATTTCATCATGGTCATCCCTTTTTCCTCCATTTTTGACGTTTTCCACTTCAACGCTTTCATGCGGTCACATTCTGGTCCCATGGAATGTTCGGGAAGAGGATAAAAGGGACGAGAAGAGTAGAGGAAAAGAGAAATCAAAAATAAGAAAAGAGAGGATAAATGGAAGAAAAGTAATCCAAAATAAGAGAAGGGGAAAGGGAAAATAAAGGGGAAAGAATTTCAAGGAGGCTGTGATGAGAAGAAGTGAGAAACGAAGAGAAAGTGACAGGGATGGGAGGTGGAGGGTTGCGAGTGACGACGAAAGACAAATAAACGTCACGCTATTTTAGAATTCAAGGAGACATTCTACCCCGTCGATCGCCTATCTGGAAGTAATTACCGAATGAGGATGAGAATTAATGGGCGAGAAGAAGAGGTCCGGGAAGGAAAGAGCCGGGGTGAAGCGGAGCAAAGGCGAGAGCGGAGGAACAGAGAGAGAAAGAAAGAAGTGAAGTCGGTGAAACTGAAAGACGATGTGGGAGTAGCTCGAGTGTAAGGGGGGAGTGCGGTGGCGGTGGGATCGAGCGGTGCACGGAAATGCCGTATTGAAATGGCGCGGAAGGCACGGGAGAATGGGTGGGTCGAGTTGGGAGTTGGAGGGCATTTGCTTGCGGGGAAAGGCGCAGGCGGAAGCTCGGGAATTAATCGGCACGGCGCGTGCCTAGAAGAATGCTTGGAGAAGTTGAGGAGAGAAGAGCCCAACACGGCCGAGGCACTTGTAAGTAATTACTGAAACGGCATTTTTCCACTCTTGGCGAAACAAGAGTTGCAATTAATTTTCGCAAAGCGATCGAAGAGGGATGACCCCACGCAGCTGAAATTAAGGCATGAGGCTAGGGAATGCTATAGATTATCGAGGGATTTGAATAGGAATATCAATACCTTGACTGCTAATGACGCTCAATTGATAATGGCGGTTAAATAATAAATCTTATTCACAACTTTTATAACAGGAATCAAACATCAATTAGAAAACAGGATTAGAATATTTCATTCTTTTACGTAAAACAGGGTTCGCGGTTACTCTTGTATTCGCATACCATTATTCAGGAAAGCAAGCCGTACAGAGTCAATGTCTCTATCTCACAAGCATGAATTCCGAATTATTACGGAAAAAACTGTTAGGGAATATTATTATATTCCTTAATAGTACGTGTAAATCATATTTAGTATATTGCACGATGCTGAAATTATATAGTTAAACTCTAACAAAACTTGGCACGCAATAATTCTGAGCATAAAATTAATTTCATTCTATTTCAAGATTAATATGCATTTTATTAAATGTTTATCGGCTACAATAAAGCAGTAATATGGACTAAGACCTTTACATGTAGTAATATTTGTAATAAAATGTGGTTGTTTGGTAATTTTTTTATTAAAACAGACAATAATTTAACTGTTTACTTTACCATGACTTCAGATTAAAGCGTGCGGTTATCATAATAAATCGTTGTTTATTGATAATACCATTCATTTAAAAATGTTACCATTGGTGTACAGTTTAACATTGAGTGGTTTGTAAATTAGTAATTTAAATAATTTTACCACTTTAGTTTTAGCGTTACGTAAATACAAGAATTTCGGATTTTATCATGATATGCTTATGAAATAAAAATTCTAAACGTAAACAAGCTACTAATATAAATTTATCCCAATACACGGCATTGGAATTGATGTTATCACGAATTTACGTGTGGAAAACAACTGCACTAATACGTGAATCCATAACTCGTTACGGTATAATTTCCCGACCGAAAGCGGGGATTTAATATTTCTCCGGGGTATTGCTCTCCTAGATTATCGCTACGTGCGGCATATCTATATGACATGATATTATTCTCTACCGACGCATCAATCAATTGATATTCAAGTCTTTAATACATGTAAATATGCCTACTCAATTACCAATTTCATGAGTAGAGATACGTGGATTGATCATTTTCTGAAATTAATTATGATATGAATGGGAATGAAAAGGGAAAACAAGCTGAGCTTCTTGAAAATAACATTGTTTACATAGCAGAGTAAAATATGCATCAAAGTATTACAGCAGCCTAGGGAATGGAGAAAAATGTTTGCTGCTGCAGTGGAGTGGAGCGGCGAAAAACAGGTTTTCCCATTCCCTCGTATTTTTTACAACACTGCGCAAGGAAATGGGCCGAAGAGGATTTAAAAAAAAAATATTGACGATTGAGCATCCAATCTTTTCATTCGTCCGCGAGGCAAAAGGGATGCCAATTTAACGTCCGTGCGCACACAAAAGCGGTTCTCCCAATGCCTTCGAAGACGTTTTGAAATTCAAATCGAAAATCGAACGGCAGCGGTCTGGAGAACGAACGAAAGGGAGAACAACCCCACCCTATTGGAGTCTTTACTTGACAGCCTCGTTCCCTCACCTCTCCTACACCCCCTCGTTCGCCCCTTCCAAATTCTCCAAGCCCCACAGAACCAAACCCTATCTCCCCCATCTTTCCCTTAGCTCCCCACCTTCCCATTTCACTCCATCCGCTTTATCATCACCACCTCCGCTGCTATTAACATCCATTATCTTTTTAGCTGGTTTTGCCTACTACATCCCTAATTCTTCTTTCTCTTCTACCATTTAAAATCTTAGTTGGATCTTCTCTTCCCTCTTTCCCCCCAGCATTTTTAATTCACCAACATTGCCAATAAAGTGTTCTCTGATTCTGCTTTTTCGCTTAAATGGGCTTGACCGCGAGCGTCGCTTAGATAACGCCCTAGAACCACACATGGTTTTTCTTCCCTATCAAATATATCTTCTCCATTAACGATGATAGAATACCACCTAAAACTCTTTTCTTTTCTTGATTTTCGGGCTTTCATCCATCCTTACACTCCAGTAAATTTGGAACATGATTCTAAAAAACTCATTCAATCAAGTCTTTAAAGTTTATTATGTGCCCAACAACTTTTTTACATATCTACAAATACTCATGCCTACAATAAAGTCGTCACGTGGAAACTAAACCATTCGCACTTCCGAAGATTTATTGCATCAAGACAATTTATTGGTAATTTATTAATTGGAACCATCTCATGAGCATTATAACTTTCTGAAAAGGTTTTTTCTAGGTTTACCCCAAAATAAAATTTAGCTAAAGTGAAATAAAGACAATATATTCTTCACTGTTTATTCTTTTTTTGGCGTTACGATAGAAATAAATATTATTTGTATCCTCTTATTGCTACCTACTTGCATTCCGTATGTATTTTCCCCATCATAGCTATTGACCTGAGGAACATACCTAAGTATTTTCTTTTTCAAAGACCAATATTTTAAATCCTTAATGTATTTAATGAAGAGAAGGTCATTTAGTTTGAATTTTTAAAAAGTATTGAAAAAAGTTTTAAATTTTATTTATTCCCGTTCCTTTGGCCATTGAATAGTGATGTTTTTTTTACCCCTAAGTATTTGGTATCACTATATTCTGTCACACTGTAAATGTTAACCTTCCGGTGATTACTCTCAATATTAAGTTAGGCTTAACCATGCATAAAAGGCTTTACCTTGTTTGAGATTCTGTCGGTAACCAATGTGAAAAGCATTTAATGAAATGAAACTTGAAAAAAATTTATTCCGCTCTAGAGCTTCATATATTCAGCTTCCATCTCATTTTGAGTATCATAAACATAAAACCCTCGAAGTGTATTCCTTCCTGTGCCCATCCTTTGCCGTTTCTTCGATTTTCTCAGGTTTTTCATTTCCCCGTTCAGATTCTGGCTTTCTAATTCGTTTGCATTTCCTTTCGCTATCTCTCTGACTCCCTCCAAAATAATGCTAAACACAGTCTCGACAACTATCCGGGGGCAAAGATTTCAAGTTTCCTCACCCCATTTTCGTTCACATCCTCGCATTTCAGCCCCCACTCACTCCAACCCATCTTCGATACCAAGCTTTCGAATTCCACCCTTGATTACTACTATTATTATTTTTTCTATCTCTGAGACATTTCGCTCCAAGCAGCAGTGGATATTGGCTTCTCTGCAGAGGGCAGGGGACGCCCTTCAGCTGAATAAAGGAAACGGAATAACATTTGAATCTCGCAAAATTGCAATGCTTAGTGCCTACTTACTTTCTAAAAGGCTTGCAGAAGGCTTAATGTAACAGAATAATTCCGAAGGAGTTTTTTTTACCCCTGTTACAGGAATAAAGTGAAATTTTCGCATGACTGCTTTCCTGAAAATCCACTCGCGCAAAGTATTTCGAAGATTTTTGGCGAGGAAAATGACCACCAATATTCGCTATCATTTTATCGTTAATCTTAGAGAACTAGATTTGAAGATTTCTGAAATTTATCTTTGAGTAAAAATTATAAAATGAGAGGAAACATTGTATTTGCTCATATTATTATAATAAAATTGAACTTGACAAATTAAACATATGGAGTATAACTAATTTGTTTCGCTTTTTACACAAAGTCCAGATGAATATCGTATCCATTTTATGCATATATAATTGAATTAAATTACAAAATATAATAATTAAACATTGGTAGCATTTTACCCCGAAATAACTACAACATAAATGAATTATGCGATTGTAAAAGTATATTATAACGCTATAGTAGGAATTGCCACAAAAATCTACATTCAATAGACGAGAAATGCTACACAGCAGAGTAAATGTTCATCACTACATCGGTAGAGGACTTCAAAAACCCTTAAAAATATTCTTTATCATTGATAGAAGTTATGTTTGTTATTAAACATTAATATTCAAACAAACGAATAACTCTAATATTTTCATATAACAGGCTGTGTCTCAGGCGTTACTTGGCGGAAGTCTTTCATAATACACGCACATGAGGAGGAGCTAACTTTGCAGATTCCGCTAGAATGTTTATTTTGTACGACAATGTTGTTATAGCAATGTTGATGATGTGATCTTGCTACAAAACCATGGTCGTGCAAAATAAATATTCTATTCGAATCTACAAAGTTGGCCTCACCTTATTTACGCCTTATAACAGTTATGTCTTTGATTTTTAATACTATATTAGAATTTCGAAAAAATTCTATAATTTGACAAAAAGAGATGCATGCTCTCCTTACCTCTTTATGAGATACATGCAAACTGTGATCACGAAAATATAAGGAAATCATGGATAATACTGTGGCAAGAAAAAAATGTTTTCATTGGTGAGGAAATTTATTGGATATTTATGCATGTAAAATAAATTCAATGAAAAGAGAAAACATTTATTTGCCATCAAGGTATAAAAAATGTACGAATTCGGCCGTACCGGTGATTGCGTAAAATAATATGATTGTGATAAAATGATATACAAAATTACACCGCATTCCGGCTTTTCCTTAAGTAATTGTGTTACGATGTCTCCCAAAAGTAACAGGAAAGCAAGGTAATGATGTTGAAATAGATTACATCTTCAATAGGATACCATTTCATTTTACTCCTGCATCGGTTCATTCAAGGATTTATTCTAAGAGTTTTAGACAATTCCAACAATACGAAGAATTGCAAGCATTCATCTGAAGTTTTCTAGCTAAGTTCAAGACTTAATTACTTCAGCTTCTTTTGAGCGAGTCCCATTCATTTAGTTGGATGCTCTCCGTCGTAATTGTCCGGTCGAAACTTTCGGGTAGAAAAAACAAGACCTAACCTACAGAGGGGCAAACAGCGGTCTTATTCCAAAGATTTATTTTGCTTCCCGGCGTCACCTCCGCTATATAACTCTAGAAGCTTGATGTTTCTTTTTAATCGTCTTCACTTGGAAGAATTGAGTATCTTCCAAAACCTTTTCATGCCGTCCATTGCACGAGTCTCCATTTGATACTGAGACAAACGGAAAAGAGAGATCAGTGAAAAAAGGGAACGTACCTAATACCTTTTTCCCATTTGCTCAAAATTATCTCAATTATACCCATCAAAGTATGCTGACGGCATACATGAATTCAGACAAGAAGTTGATTGAAAAAGCCCACACCATTATATTCTGGAACAAAATTATTACCAAGGTTGAAGTAAAATAATAATTAAATAAATAAGTAAGTGCAACCAGAAATAAAGATTTTTCAGGCTAAAATTATTTGAATGCAACAATTTCATAGTGTAAAAATCATTCGCCTTGACTGGGATGGGCGAATGATTTTTACACTCTGAAATTGTTGCATTGAAATGCACATTAGCGGATGACTCCGTTAAAAGTTACTGTTGCGGCATCTCCCGCATTTTCTTTGGAATTTAAAATTATTTGTAATTGAGGTCTAACTCCCTAATGCGAAGACCTTTAGCATACAGAGATAAACATTCGTAAATTTGCAAGATGCTTCACAAACCTACATTCAGTATAAAACATATGTTTTTGAAGCCAGAGAATGAAATAACTTCGGGATATACACTATTAAACTTCTGAATTAGCAAGGAAATACATATTTGACACTTAATTACCAGGAAAGATCACGGAAATGTTCTATGGTAATTAGTGAACAAAAATTTTGCATCTGATTTTTCGCAAGTTCAAAAATTTACTCGCGTGGATAGCATACCAGGTGAAACAGTATTTTCGGTGTACTGAAAGAAAAAACACAAGGATGTGTGCGATATTAGCCAACAATGAGTGATGGGGTTCTGTAGAAGCTGATTCTCACGAAAGGTCTTGCGAAAATGAGTAAAATTGATAATAAAACCCCAAAACTATAACAAGATACTCTCCGGTAATATTAAATGAAACAGTTAAGTGATATTGAATGCAGATGAAGGTTTCAGAGGGAGCGAGTGGTAAGAAGTTGATGTTGATTAAAGAACTGGAATGTCTAGACGAAATGGATGGGTGAAAATGCATACAAAAACGAAAGAATTGAAATGCTTAGAACAAAGAATGAGTGTAAATTTGATGGAAAAAAAGCTAAACATGGAGGGAGATACATACAACAGGTTCTAGTAGAAGTTGTAATAGTTCTTATGAGATACATCCAAAAGCTAAGATCGTTTGAGTTCTTGACTCCAACGAGGGATACGGAAATGGGTAATATTTTAGGGAAAGTAAATATGATGATCATGATCTGAAAATTTAATTATACGCCAATACAAAACCTGCACAAGATGCGTTAATTTTACTCGATATCTGATCAAGAAATTCATTTTGTAGCTTTATCAAACACATTTTCTCCTAATTTAGCATTCTGCGAATCTTTGCAAATAAAGAAATAAAAAAACAAATGCACAAAAAATAAATGACAATTCAGACTAATGCCTCAAAACAACCACCCTCGAAATGAGACAGTAATTCCAGCGAATTTCATGAACACGAAGCAAAATAAAAAAATTTGTTTTCGGCAGTAACACAGTCGTATCCTATTCCTGCACCTACGTCGATTGCCAAATGTTCTCCCATCCTCATTCCCATCTCAAGATTCTTATCCACGCCTATCATTTCGCTTCAAGGATCGTGTTCTTTTGTCGTTCTAAACTGCGTTCCGTATCATAGACTAAGTGAGTCGTTACTTAGCATCTTTACTCAAAACACATGTCTTCGATTACTATCGTTTTGCAAAATCTTATTTCTCTAAGGAAACATTTCTTCCTATGGCCAACGTACATTCGTATTCCAGAAATCACCAACCAACTGTTGGGAAGACTCGGCTTTGTTTTAGGGTCATCACCGTAGACCTATGACTCATCTCCAGTTATGATATTTTTTTAGAAAACCGTGATCATTGCTTGCGGCTTGAGAAACGTGCCCTACAACTGCAGCTCAAAATTCTTGACGTTGAAGAGATAACAGATAATGCGACGAGGCAGCTGATAGCCATTCCGAAAAAAGGCTTGGCCGATTATTTTGAAAAGTGGGAGAGACGCTAGGATGAGTGTGCGAGGTCCCAAAGGGAGTGCTTTGAAGGCAACTAAAGCCTCATGGCTGAATAATTTCCTCAATAAACTCGGATTCAAATATGTTTATTACATGTTGATTTCCCCCTTGTATCGTAGCATGCATCTGGCCATTAATATAACTATATATGTTTCAAGGAATTTTTCAACATTACCCATTCTTCATTCATGCATTCCCATTTTTGTTATGTTTTGTTAATAATAACAAGTTATTTATTTATGGTCAGAAATCATTATGTTCTCATTATATCTAATAAAGTCTACTAATTCACAAATAATGGGGTCATAATTTATGCGAACATTGCAATTTTTTGCCGAGACATAGGTTTTAGAGTTTTATTTTATAAAATAATTGAATACAGTCACTTAATCAGAAACAAACATTTTTCCAATTGATTAACTACTATTTCATGCAAATACATGTTCTATCTAGAGAGGTATTTGTGGAAAATTCTTTAAACAGCAATCTATTTAAAATAATATACGCAACCGGTTGACATTATATACATAAAAGGTCAACTAAACATAAAATTCTAATTGAGCGTTGAATCCCGGTTAAATTACAATTTTGATATTTAATTATATTCTCTGGGGAATAAAACCATAAACACAAAATAATCAAACCATAAGGTCGGTTTGGTAGGTGACGTTAGAGTTCAACCAAATACTCAGCCCGACGGCGTGTGAAATGCACACATCAGGGAAGGGGGGGGGGGGCAGCTCCTTTTCCTGTGCCGGTTATGGTTTCCTAGGAAGATATAGTACCCGAAAAATCGCATTGCTTCGGTGGAGCTGCAGGTACCCAGAGTGGTTTTCCCGGGAATCGTACCCGGGCCCTCAAGTCAGTAGTTCAAGGCTCTACCCCCTGGCCTACCGCGACCCACTCTGGGGAATAATCAATTAATAAAATACTATACTCCTACTCAATACACGCAGAGTAAGGAAATTATTTTTATGAAATTCTTCCCCTATAGACCTATACTAATGAAGCGACAACGTTGAGTGGTATTCTTGGACTATCCCAAGTTGTATTTTCCGGATAAGGTTTATCCGTTAGTCACGCTTTGATTTTAGTAAATCTATACATGTTAGACAATTTATTGTATTGACACCATATTTTTGCCCCGGATATTCTAATTACGCTAAATGTAAGCCTTTGTTTGTTGCGGCAAGAAAAACTCGTTTGAATGTAAATAACTACTAATTGAATCAAACTAATTGGTACTTAGGAAAAGTAAGTTACAAAAAATAACGTCAGATTTCTAGTCCAAATTGGTCAAATGATGACCTAAGAATAAAAACAGGGATTTGGATGCGTTTAAAGGTACTTGAAGATGAAGGATTGATTTAGATCCTGATTGTTTTATGTTGGTTGAAGAAAGTATCGTCATTAGGAAGAAGCGAAAGTAAATTGCAATTTATTTACATGGATGCTTTAATGTTTCAATTAACGCTGACCGTTGAAGAATAAATTTATTTCATCATTAAATTTCTACTCCTGCAAAAATGCATCACTTCGGATTATTTACTCAGCTTAGGATATTAGATACGAGTATTAAAGTTCAGAAAATTGTTCTTCTTTTAATAAAATTAGTATAAATTATACAATGCAAAAACGTGTTCTTTGCAAAAATAGGGGAGAAGAAGACATTTGTGTTTTTAAAAATAAATAGGGCAAACTATAAAATAATCACAATTGTTTTTTTCGGAAGCATGTTATTAAAACATCAAAATAAGCACCGAGGAAGAACAGTCATGACATATGCGGAAAAGCAATTAAATAAACACGTGAAATAAGAGATTCCAAGTGACAGGAAATAAATCCATGACAGATGTAGCTTAAGATTCTTATACAATCCACGTCTTGCGTGCCATCCTCGACCAGAGTAGCATTGAAATAAAAAATAGAATTAGTTTAAACGTACATAAATTAATATTGAACATATTTTCCTACCTCAAGCATTAGCGGCGGTTACCGATTAGTATGATGATTGAAAATGAAATACCCAGAATCACAAAAAATACACAACACTCCCTCCCAACTGACTACATCCTCGACATGGTGGGAGGGCTTACCTATGAAAACCCTAATAACTGTACTAGCGGGAGCATTGATAATTGTTCCGCTTAGGGTCACTTTTGCCAGATGGGAGTCAAACGAAAGGTAGTCGGCGAGGCGATGGTCCTCGGTGAGGGGACCATTTAAATGGTGTTATCAAGATAAAAGCACTATTGAAGAAGGCAACGGGAAACAATTATTTAACCTAAAACTTCATGATGGGCACAATTACTACCCTGAGTTCTGGTGACTAGGAGATTCAGTCCATCGGGACGAGCTTTGTGCCTGATATAATGGGAGGCAAGGTCTCAGCGCCGTAATCACAAAAAATACTTAAAAATAGAAATTACTGCAACAATAGAGAAGAAGACACAGAAGAGAACCAAACCAGTTAAAGCAGGGACTTGGGTCATAAGGAATTTAAAGATAAAGAATATTGATGAAGAGTAAAGATAAAGCCTGTCATAATTTTGATTAGAAATGAGCAATTTCGAAGGCCACTCCTAAAATAAAATTCATTTTCATGTTGGTTAAAAAGTAAAACTGATACATTTTGCAATTTTAAAAATTAAAAAAGGCAAGAAAAAACCACCAATTAGCTTATAAACCACCACTTGCCCATGCAACACATTTCAAGTCATTATTCAATATTTTTAAACATATAACTCATAAAAACTCAACCGGTTGCATGAGTTTTGCAAAACGTACTCATAATTCATAATGACTTAATATATATTTTAGGATTCAAAGTGTAATTCGTGGTAATTAATAGTAGTAACCCCACTCCAAGACAATGAAAATCATATCCGTAAAAATGGCCGAATTCAAAGAAGACTTCCCATGAGCCTTTTCCGGTGGATATGCTTTTTTCGAAATGGGTTGCAAATAGATGTTGAAGCAAGGAACTATAGGATTGAAATTAAGACCCAATCAAAAATATATGACACCAAATGAAAACCACTAAGCAACAGCTTTCTGCAGGATCTTGGGATATGAATAAGTGTGGTCGATGGAATAAGGAGGAATTAGAAGGATGAAGAATAACAGTAAGTGACCGATAAAGAGATGTAAAGAGCTGCCTGGGATAAGAGTGCCAGAGAGAATGGAACGAGGCAGGGTGCATATGGTGGGGAAAGGGGCGTTTTTGGAGAAAGCGAAGTGAATAGGTGAAAGCAGATGGTCAGGGGTGATTCATTGGCCGCGGGGGCTCAGTCCAGCAGATCTCTCGTTCGACTCTCATTTGTCGCCCCCATTAAAATGGATTGCTCGTTACTACGCAAGTGACTCCTCAAAGTGACCTTTTTCCGACAGGAAAAAAGAAGGAAAAAATACATTAATAAGGGAAATGCGAACGCGGTGCTTCTTTAAATTATTAATCCTCGACAAAGTAGATGCGCTCTTGCAATCCCATGCCTTTCCGCGGCTAGCTCGTCGATACGGCCTCGGCAAAGTGACGACTCGTTCTCAGCCGATCCCTTCCCGTCCTCCCCTCAAAAACACCGCTTTTGAAATGGGAGCGATGCCGATGGGTGCACTCGATGCAAACGGTCTAGCAAAACATTCGATCCCTCGTTCACTCCCTCTCCTTCACCAGCCCCCTCTTCTCATGCCTCTTGTAAATAATTGAACACAAGAGGAAAGAGGAAGGCTCAGCTAGCTTTGCTGGCTAACGGCAGACTCTCGGATTCAGAAGAGACGGCCTAGTAGAAAACAGTCTAGTAAATCGCTGGAGTTTTGGATGGAGCAGTAGTTGCTGCATAATTTAGTGACTGATCTGACGTTTATCCAAATGTCTGGGAGTATACATGACACGAAGAGGCTGATTCGAAAGTTAATACATTAATGGGTACAGGAAAAAACTCCGATGAAATTAATCCTATGCATATCAAAAGTTTCTTCAAATATTTATCAAACCCTTGAAAATTTATTTTCAGGGCACGGAGATTTTTGTACTGTTGTCTTTCGTATGATGTTCTAGGGTTGCTATTTAGATTTTCAGCCTGAAAATAAAAAGACAGTAATTTATTGTTGAAAATGGCTTCATTGTTTTTCGATGTACTCTCCATGATAATCAATTTTGCATTGGCCTGAACCAATTTTCGTGACATTTTTTTCACTCCGAATGAGATACCTCGGAAGCATGGTTTCTGTACGCATCAACGGTTTCTTCAGGGGCCGAAAAACGTAGGCCACACAATTTTTTCTTGATTAACGGGAATAAAAAGAAATCCTTTGGTGCTAAATCAGGGCTGTACGGAGGATGACCCATCAATTCGACGTTTTAGCCAGTCAAATACGTAGTCGTTTCAGCTGATCTGCTAGAGCTTGCATTGTCATGATCCTTCGTCGCCGCTTCTTCTTCCGTATTTCACCAAGCACTTATGGTAAAAAAAATGCTCATGTACCGTTCAGGACTCACGGTTCTACGTTACTTTAACGATACGTTTGCAAGATGTCAAGTTATTCCGAAGAAACAGGCGATCATTTCCTTCGATGTGCTTCGTGCACGAATTAATTTTGCGGGATTTGGCTCTTCTTGAAAGTTTCATGCAGTGGATTGCTGTTTTGTTTCTGGTTTATACGCATATATACAAGGTCCATCGCCTGTGTAGATGACATGCATGGCTTTAGATGGACCGCGATTGCATTTGTTGAGGATTTCTTTGCACCAATTGACACGAGCATCGTTTTCAGCTTTTTTCAAATTATGTGGGATCCAACGCGAGCAATTTTTTTTATGCTCGTCATACTAATCCCTAAGGATGCCTCAATCTCACGATAAGTCACATGACGATCTTACTTTACTTGTTCTTGCACAGAAATATTTTATGGCACCGCAACTGATTTTGATCAACCTTGGCTGAGTGAACCGCGGCCATGATGGAATTCGTCATACCAGCCTTTCAAAGTGGCAAAAGTAGAAGTAAGTTGATAAATGCACTCTTGTCTTCATTGTCCACGTGGGCATTCATAAAAAATTATCGCACGAAAGTATTCACGAGTCAACTCAACAATATTTTCGCAGAGACAAAATATTTGAGTCATTGTAAACAACACTACTTAGGTAGATCAGACCACAAAGATAAACTAAGGGAGATAGATTCCAGGACAGATAGGTGCAAATACTCATTCTTTCCCCGAACAATCAGATATCATAATAGTAAGAAACCGAAGAAACTAGAAATATTGAAAACATTGAATTTACCAGTCGGAGCAAAGTTAAACACTGCAAAGCTGTAGGTATACTTTCAGGTGCATGTGTATGTAAGATGTAGATTGAGTGTTTGCATGTGTGTGGGGTGTAAGCGTTCATGCATGAATGTATGCCATGTTTTTTTTTGGATATATGATTTTGTGGTTATTGCATGCGGTTTTTTTTTCTTTTTCTTTTCTAAATTACGGGTGGGGTCCTAACACCCCCCGCCACATGCCCTTGCGGCGGCTTGCGGGGTATTAAGTAGATGTAGAAGTTACGATCAAACGACGGAATGTTTCGAAGAAATTTAGCGTTTAAAGGGTCAAACTTTCAGATGGAAACGTCAAAAAGCCCCTGAAACTCTTAGTGTTGCCAAGGCTCAAAATATAAGTAGCAACCCTTGCACGCTGGACCATTATAATGAAACTAACATATTTTACCACTCTGAAGACTAATAGTATAATGATTTTAATATCGAAAATCCCATATATACTCGTATATGCAAGTTGAAAGAAATAGTATAGCAATAAAATGAGAAATCGCGTGTAAAGGTCACCATATGCTACGGAAAAAGTTGTATTAGAGAAAATCACTCTAATGCGGTAGCATTTGTTCTTATGCAACGGCTTTGGGTTTTGTTTAAAATCTATTCAAATAAAATATTGCCATAGAAATAGCGTCAGGATCAAATATCACGAAACGTAAACACGATAT
The DNA here is from genome assembly GCF_022747635.1 of Hetaerina americana. Classification (NCBI taxonomy): domain Eukaryota; kingdom Metazoa; phylum Arthropoda; class Insecta; order Odonata; family Calopterygidae; genus Hetaerina; species Hetaerina americana. The sequence continues at coordinate 34,037,002 of NW_027287427.1, read as the reverse complement.
ATGAATTTTTTACACTGAATCTGATGACCTCGATGGTTATAAATGTGGCGAATAGTCTGTCGTTTAGGTCAAAAAGTAGAAATTACGACAGGTGACCCCTTGGAACCGAAGTTAATTCACTTAAATCTTCATCATTCGGATATAGATAAGAGGTGTTCATTTTAGAGTTATTTATTAAAATAAGTATGACTGCTGTCCTATATTATGATTGGTAATCAACCGGTTAAGTTAGGTTTATGATGAGCAGAAGCTACCTAACGGTACAGTGACAATTGTGGTATAGCTGTCAGTATTTTTGCTGTACCGGCTGCTATCATTAAAGTGAATAAACATACTTTTTAAAGTCCATAAGTCCATAAATAGGGATTTAGAAAGTTCATCAACACTAAAAGAAATATTCCACACTTCATAAAGATTCTGTTTAACACTTTGCTTAATTAGCTAGTAAGATCATGATGCGGACAGGTAAATGGAAATAGACTAAGGTATTGTTTGGTTACGTCCTGTTCGCCAAATTCGAATTGGCTTTTATACACGAAGGAATGAAGTAGTACAATGAAGTTATTGCATTGGGAACATGATCATCGTGGCAAGCTTCTCATTCCAGATTTTCAATGATAAAAATTTGTTGCTCAAGGTTTGTGCTACCATTTGTACTACCTCGTTTCTCTGACCTAATCCAAAGAACTCTGTCAAACGTGCATTCGTAAATATTTCAGCATTTTTTCCTGAAGCACGAGTACAGGCAGAAAATGAGAATATTTTTAAAAGTCCGATGGCTCTCCCAAATAAAATTCCGAAAAATGATCGTAGTTTTGAGGAACTACTTTGGAGTTTTTGAATTTTCAGCATCTAGATACAAGTAAAGCGTGCTTTGGTACGTCTTTGCGTTGTTTTCCTAGCATTCAGGAAATGTAAATGTGTAAGCAAATGATAAAAAAAGAAAATTTAGTAAACATGTAGTTTTTCTGAATAATCATTATTATCATGAAATATGTATTTACTGTGGTATTTTCACCATCCGGGGTAAGTACCAGACGTTCACCACTAAGTTGTAATATGTGGCATATATGAGGCTGTTGTTTAGCACAATAGCCAATTGGCAAATTTAAATAAATGAATTCTCCTTCAAAATACTTCAACAAACGTACACAGACACAGAGTAAAATTCTTTACTTTTTTGAAAAATAAGTAGGACATTGAAAGCCAGCGGTTAAATTAATCACTAGGATAATCATGGTTATTAAATTGAAATGACTATAATGCATACAATTTTTTATCCAATCTCCTCTTTTTTCCAGTAAAAAACATAAATTCTACGACATCCAAAGATTAAATGATAAATTATTGTTTTTACGGCATTTTTCCAGTTTTTATCTTTCCCAGTTTACAAGAATTAAAGGTTGTCAGGCCATCAAGATGGAAGAGTTTGATTATTAGAAAAAATCTACAAAGGTCCTTACCATGAACAATGAGTTTAAGGGAAAACCAACTAATGCAACAGATTCCCAGCAGGAATATTTAGAAAATAAAAGGCTATGGAAAGAGAGTCTTTGAAAGTTATATCGCGAAAGATATAAAACTAACAATAAGAACAATAGCGGTAGGCCACTTTCCAACCGACGCGGCACAAAAGAGAAACGCCATTGACGAGGGAGGCCGATCCGGACGGAGGGCGGGATCGATTAAAACCACGTGAGGTCAAAGGGGCCGCGGAGGGAGGGGACTTTTCAAGAGAGGGCATGAAAGAGAGTGAAGAAAGAGGAAAAATGGGTTTGGTGGGACAGACATTTTGAAGAGCGAGAGAATTTCAAGGGAACAAATCAACAGAGAGAGAAGAAGTTTGGAGATTTGTTTAAAGAGGTGGAAACCCCAAGGGGATATTAATTTTTGTATCGCCAAGATAATGGAAGCGTGCCAATAAAATAAAGTTGAAAAGTCACGCGTGAAAAAGGGATCCAAAATAAAAATAGACCTTGGGAATAATTGCAGGTTGACCAATCATTTCTCAAGTATAAATTGATAAATTGGAAAGAAAGTTATTCAACATAAAATAGTTTCAAAAAGAGTAGAGGCAACTAAAGCGGGGTGTCTATAAAAGTAGAGATGATACCTATTTTATTCTCTATCCTCGAGGACAACATTATATAGGGTGCAGCAACATAAATAATATAAAGCAAAACCCCTTTAAAAAAGGAAAATATGGTACCGCACCCCGTATAATACCACCAGAAAAAGATACGAGTTCTCACAAAACTTCCTCTGAATTCCAAATTTTTTTTTGCACTACACATAATATCAGTATTGTAGCCTGTTACATAAAGTAGAATAAATATAAACCCATTGATAAAAATCCGAATACCTATTCTTCTCTAGTAGAACTTTCCTTTTCAAGCATTCACAATAAAACGAAGGTTCCTTACGTGTTACGCACTCTGGCACATATTGATTAAACAAGTTAATTTATTCAATCCGAAGACTAATGGAGGAATTATAAGACCGAGAATTATATTTTTACAACTAAAATGAAAGAAATAATAAAACCATGAAATAGCAAATCGCGTGATATGAAAAACAAAGGAATGCTACGAAAAAGGAGAGAAATAAATTTTAAATTAAGATAGTTCAAAATAAAAATTATTAAAATAAATTGTTTTAGTCAGAGTATGCGAAAAATTAGACAGTTCGTGCATCCAAAACTGTCCATTAATGTTTTTCAAGGTGTTTCCTCTAAGAAATTGTGTTTTTATCATAATCCAAATCAGATTCATGCTTAAATATGACGTAAAAGAAAAAAATTTAACGAAATAATTGATAAAAATGATCATAAGTCACAATTTTTGTCATATTTCTTTAGAATACCTAAGTAATCGATTGCGTATATTAACATTTGGTCAATAGTCCAAATTAATGCTTAAATTAAGGCTGGAAGTGCATATTACGTTAATATATTTTAATTCATGCTAAGCGTACTGCGGGCAGAATTAGAAAAGGGACATTTAAAAGCTGGTCTTCAAATGCTATGTATGTCTGTGATTGCGTATAGGTTTAATTCCTAATTAAGATACACGGTTACATTGGATTTTCTGAGTCAAACGTGAGCTCGATCGTGCTGGTGAATGTAACTCCAATTATTAATTAGACAGAGGTTAAAGTGAAAGGAATAATACTGTCATATTGAACCCAATCGCATAATTACATCCGTGAGAAGACAAAAAATAGGCTGGAGAAAAATCATAAGTTCGTTCCAAAGGCCAAAAGGAGGAAATTCGAATGATCTCAATGACAGCAGTATGAAAGAAAAATGTGGTGTACGGCTTGAGTCAAACATCCCGAAGGTTTTTCAGTCCGATTTCCGGTTAAAAGGTAAAAATTGCTTCGGTCCAGCAAAAACGTTGAAATCCGGGCGCCACGAGTCAGATACCAGGGAATTCCTCGTTGAAAGGCGAGAGACGTCAAGAGCGGATAACCTCCGAGGATTACATCAAAAAAGAAACGAAAGTTGAGGAAGAAATAATAAAAATGAAGAAAGATGGAAATTACGAAAGGCGGGAAGGTAGGAAAGCAAGCGTGGAGATAGACGAGCAGACATCCACGGAACGACAGGTAGGATAAGAAAAAACAAAATAAGTGAAGGGGCGGGGCCAAGGTACAGAAGAACAAATGTTGGAAACGAAGCCGAAACAATGGCGAGCCGGTGACTCGAAGTTTGGCGGAGAAAAGCGACGAGAGGGAGAGAGACAAAAGAAACAGAATAAAAATAAAAAGCTGGGTTAAGGAAGCCGAGAAACAGAATGGGAGAAAGGAATTGAAGAGGCGATGGCAAGTGCAGAAGAGAAAACAAAGAAGTGCTGGAAGGCGTATGAGAAAGTTAGGTGAGAATACTGGAGGCGAGAATATATATATCGAAGCGGATTTCTAAATAAAATTGAAAGGTTTATAACAAAGAAGTTTAAAGGAAACATTAAGGTCAGAAATTGAAATGAACATGTCACTAAGGTTCGGCAGATCTTTTAGTTGTCATAAGTAATGGTTGCAAAGTTAAAATACGTGAGCTCCAAGCAGCAGTGGGTCAAGTTTAAGTAATATTTCATGCAGGGTTTCTTCCGATACACAAACTTTCTCAATAGGCCTGAGAAAAAATATTATATTTGTTATGCCACATATTTTATACCTATTACATGAATAGCATTGGACTACAAATTGGAATTTGATCCAATAATTTAAATTTAAACAGTCATCCTGCAGTTCGCCACCCAGATTAAAAAGTATCAAATTTATCTACATATAGTCGGGAATAAGGTAGCATAGGATATTATCAACCTATTGTGAAATTCCTGAACACTCCCTCCTAACGCCATAAGATTACCAACCAAAGGACATAGTCCTCCAAGCAGCTCAATCCTTTATTTAAAGACTTTGGTGGAGATAAAATCAAAGGTGAGTGTATTGTCCAATAATTTCCCTAAATACAATGATCATCTACTGGAACGGAATAGAAGATTTCTCCCTTTAACAACATTATCATAATGTATAAGATCCGAAATAACTTAGATGAACATATTCCTATCTTATGTCCATTTATATTTAGGCCTCCCACATGGATTTAGACCTTGACGTGATAGAACGGTTTAACCTGTTCACCCCGTCCGTTAACTCATTGACCTCCACCATAGGGCTAATTATGCGAGGTGCATTGAAGTTCTCGGGTTTTCAAACGTATTCACTGCTAAATGCGGGTTTGTTCAGTGTCAAAATAGCGTGTGGCCATACATTTTTTCCTTTTGTGTGGGCTGACACCCATCAAAAGCCATTACCAGTGAGTGAGGCATACGGTGCTATGGGTGTGAAAAATGTACATACGTAGGTTCGACAGTAAAGAAGGCAATGTGTCGTGTGACAACGAGCCTAATCTGCCTCAGCCACGGACCTTTAGGTTTCTCTACTGGGCAAAAGGGACTACTATAGCTGTATTCTCGGTTGCCATGTAATCATGTGTCAACGAGAAGGTTAAGAGAAATACGAGAGGTAGCCCACGCTGCGTCGGTCCCTCAAAGAGCGGTTGAAGAGGCACTAGGGGAACTTTCATTGATGGTGCCACGTTACGAACACTATTTGGCGGGGCAAGGGAAAATATACAGGCACACACACAAACATTTATATATATGATATAAAAACACTCACACGAGCAGTATAATATTTGGACGACACAGCAGAGCACAAATAAAATACTAACACTTAAAAGGACACGCACCATTGTAGATTGTTTGAGCTATCCGCCTTGTCAGAGGACTCATATATATATATATATATATATATATATATATATATATATATATATATATATATATATATAATATCTTCGAAATGGAACGCTCTTCGGCGACACACAAATATATAAAAACACAGATGTAGATTTTTAGAATATAGAGACACAAAGAAACACAAATTGTGAGTGTCCTTTCTTTGTGTCTCTATATTCTAAAAATCTACATCTGTGTTTATATATATATATATATATATATATATATATATATATATATATATATATATATATATAACGCCTTCCTCAGGTAAGCTGAAGACCTAAGAGAAGGTCGAAAGCTTAACCGTTCTTAATTGTGAATGTTTTTTTACGAGTTTTCTATTTATATTTTCGCCGTCTATTGTGCCGTCAAAGTTTATATACATATATACACAGAAAATAAGCTAACAGAAAAAGGGATAATAAAACCTGGGAATTAGGGTACTCGGTCCAGATGGTCGGGTGCCCCAATTCCCGTATGCTGTAGCAAGGGAGGCAAGGTCTCCGGATTCATATTAAGGCGAAATTCTTGCCCAACTGGGATAACAAAAGTAATAGCGAAGACTCAGAACGAGGTTGCGAAGGCTAGAATTAAAAATTGGAATGTGCACAACCTATTAGGGACAGGGAAGTTAAAAAAATTGAGAAATAGAGAAAGAAAGTTTATTTTCCCATATTATCATAGTATGAGGTAAGATAAAGATACAGCGGCACGGAAATGTCAGTGTGTAACATAAAAACAGAAGAAGAATCAAAGTGAGGAAGATAAAATGCTTAGAAACTGCCCTCAAAACTGGGGAGAATGGTAGCGAATAGGAAGTAGGTGAATGATAGATACGTAGATAGATTAAAGTAGTCTCGAAAGTTCTAGGTTTAATTCAAATTCACTTGCCTACATTTAGGAAAAAACATCTGTGGAATTTAGTTTTTTCGAAAACATAGAAGAAATACTTAAAAACAAGCCGGAATGAATGTATCTAAATATGGATTGAGACGCATTGATAGGCAAAAGGTGAGATGGAACGTGGGTAGGAAGAATTAAAAATAGTCATGTGGATAATGCAATGGAATTTTACGAGAATAAGGATTCAGGGAAAGCAAGACCATATGTTGAAACCTTACCAAGGCATCTCCAAAGGCCTACGGATAGTTCCGGAAAATATATGAGAACCAGTTCGATTATACCATGTATTGTACTAGATTACATAAAACACCATAAAATACCCCTCTTCCCGGATGAGGTTTTGGATTCGTATCATGACTTGGTTTCTATGATAGAAAAATCAAAATTTAAAATAATTGGATGGGAATCTGAGCGTCAGAGTAAAATATTGTAGTTTTAACAGGAGTAAAAGGGAAGTAGTATGAAGAAAAACCTGAGAAACATTTTAATATGGATAGTGGAAACCATAAAAAATGCAATGAGGCTAGGCTAAGTGAACAAGGACGCCATGGATCAAATACGAGATTATTAAAGAATATTAATGAAAACAGATCATGGAACACCGTTGACACGAACATAAGGGTAAGAACTTTCAGAGAGCTACTCAATAAACTTATTCGAGAAATCATCTGGTCTATGAAATGTTGGGTGAAGATAAGTGTGAGAAAATGGAATATTTTACAATTGAGCAAAGTAAAAATACTACAAAATAATGTAAGAAAATTTCTAGGACGTAATAATGGAAGAGTTTATATTAGCAAAAGATTTATTAGAACATAAGACAAGGAAAGGAATGGAGTTACACATAAGAGATTTAAGAAGATGAGTAGAATACTTAAAAGAGCTGAATAGCAGAGACTTTCGGCTACCCAACTTAGATATATAAGATAATGTGCAAATCATCAATAAATCGATAGAAGATGAATTAATACAGAAAACAATTTCCCAGGGGAATATCAGTCAGGGTTTAGTGTCTCGCAAAAAAACAGTGACGCCATATCAGAGATGATAACATGATTAGAAATAAACTGGAACAAAATCCGGAAGTCTTGGTTAACTTCACGTATGTTGAAACTCATTCATCTCAGCAGGATGATGAACATGTTGACGAAAGTATTACGATATATAAGAGTGAACTGGATGAATAGGCAACTTATTCAAAACCTATTCATGAATTGAAGATAATAGATAACAAAGGGTAGTAGCAGGAGTCGGGGTAGGCTGTGATGGGTAGGGGATTGATAGGAAGTCTTAAGTACCCTCATCTTGTAATATGTAGGCAGAAGAAATGCTAAGGGTGGAATAGGAGGGCTTCGGGCCGGGAATAAAAGTGGGCAAAAGGCATATTTAGCCCCTTCGATTAGCTGATGATCTATCAATAGTTTAATACATAGCAAAGAGATTACAGTTATTTTTAGTATCCTACGAAGCCATTTGTAGAAGAAACCGTGAAGGATATATTGAAAGGTTAAGGAATGTTCATAGCCCTCACAAAAGGTAGGTACAATGCTATTGTATCCAATCACTTCTTACGGCAAGTAAGATGTGGTGCTTTCTCAGCGTATTGTGTGCAGAAATCCCTCTCGGAATTCCCCTACAGCAATTTCTATACACAATATTCTTTCTTTACTGAACAGACCTCGTAATATACAGTGTAGATGAGAAAGTTCTTCCGTTTTCTGGAAGATAATAGCAATTTATGACCGTTAAAAACTTACGTTTAATAGATAGAATACCTTGAGGAAATTGAGTATTTATCAGGCATTTAATTTTATATATTTTTCAAATACATCCAAAAGATCTTGAACGGAAAACAGAACACAAAGTTTGACTTCCTTGTATATTAATCTCAAAATATCACTTTTTAACTTTCTTTTTTCAACAATAACATAGTGAAAAATTATAAACTCCATAGTTTAAATTTTTAGGAATAATTAATTTTCGTAGAAGAACGATGTTTAGCTATTTACAAAATAAACAAAAATATTTTTATCAAATGCTTTACCCTGAAATCCAATGGTGGCGACGGCAACTTTAACAATAATATACGTATCGTGAGGCACTCGGTCGAAAGCTGCCGAAAAATCAACGATTACTGCATCAACATTCTTTCCTTCATCTATTACCTCGCTGATATACTGACTTATTCCCGAAATTTGCGTTTCTTACGAGGATCCCAGTCTAAACCCATATTGGTTTTTCAATGGCAATTTATCTCTTGTAAACCCCTCCCAAATGACAGCGATTCTTTTTTCCATTATATTGCAGATGACTGATACTTACAGGGCTATAATTCTTGGCTATTGCTTCATCCCCTTTCTTGAAAATTGATGTAATGTTTGCTTCTTTCCAATGATTAGGCAAGGTATCATTATTTAAAGTTACTTTAAACAAATGGCTCAGATACAAAAATATTATATATTTTTATCGGTATTGCCCAGTTTTAGAATATCACCCTAGCGAAGTTCTCTATCGTTTCTGAGCTGTTTAGGCAAGCCTTATTTTTCGTTTTATTTTCTAGGCCCCGAAAAACATTCGCAAAGCAGGAGTTGAAAACATTTGCTATTTCTATAGCGACAGTTTTAGTCCTATTATCATTACTATTAGTTAGTTATCATAAGGATAGAATCGAAGGAGTAAATATTGGCATTTAAGTACGAACAAATTGTGCCAATCCAAAAATTAGTTTACTGCCACTCTCCATATTTAGTCAACGCTCCGCCTGAGTTAGACAAAATATTTCTCCGAAGCACGCTCACTTCAAGGAAAATCCCCTCACTAACATATATCCAATAATTAAGCAAATTCAGAAATGCTCAATTTTATGATAAATACAACATTTCGAAGAGGAAATAGCAGGAAAGAATCTAACAACTTGAAAGTGTATTATGATATAAATATGAATGCGTAAGTTTTTACGTTTTTAATTAATTCATTTATCTATCCAGCATCAGTCCGAGAACAGCACATTTTGGCCTTTACATCGAACTATCAACAACGATAACAATGATCACATTTACAAACACCCAAACCTAGGTGGAGAAAATCTCACCAAGGCGGAAATCGAACCCGTGACCCTTAGAATGGTAGACATGACGTTACCCCGCCGCCACCGGAGTCGGAAATTTAATTTTCTGATTACCTTCCAGATGCAAAATCTCTCATTCGTCTACAGTCATGCTTTCATGCCCTAATAGTAAAATATTTATTCCATCACTTCCTTAACATTAAATATAAAATATTTCCATAAGAACCATCTCGATTTGGCAACATTTCTACACACAGTGTGAAAGTACAGTCCTGGTCTTAGGTCTGGGGATATCTGATGGTCACATAATAAACCCGTTGAGCTTTGACCGCATTAGCGTCCCGGCAGGATGGGAAAACCCTACTGTAATAAAGTATGCTTCGAGCCAGAAGAAGCTGAAGTTACCTCTCTACAATTCAACACAAAGTGCTCCCATTTTCCCTCGCTCAACCGGCATCGTGACGCGACATCTAAATTTTTTATTTTCTCCCCGTCCGACCAACTCATCCTCCGCGCAGCAGTTGAAATTGCTCCTCGTGTAAATTTTGATGCACCTCCCTCCAAGCCGGTGAAATGGCTTACGTACGTGCAAACACAATGTCGGATAGACTGAGAGAGAGAGAAAGGCGGTGGCGAAATGAGCATCGGAAGATCTCTGAGCGTCGCACCGGCAAAACTTCAGCATAACGTTCTTGAAAATGAGAGAGCAGACATGCACTGCAATAGCGTCTTTTTCTCACTTTAGGTGGCAAGAAAATTTGACTTTTGAATCAAAAATTCACTTATCGTTTCGTGTTTATTATCACTGGCTTTTAAATTTAAAAAAATATTCTTCACTCATTTTTTGACACACTCAACAATTGTTTAAGGAAGTATCTCGGTAAGTATTTTAAGGACTTTTCAAAAATTACGTCAAGGGCAACACAATTTAGTTTTGTGGACTTAACCAAATACTCACGACATCTTTTGATTCACAGGACAAAAAATTCAGGTGACAAAATATATAAAAACCTAGTATCTTCTTGTATTTAAAAACATTGTACGCTTCGGCAGAAATCCCTACCAACTGTTACATGATCTTATAGCTCATAGCACTAGATAGACATAAATTCACTCTAAATTATATTTAAATAGAGCCAGGTTTTATTCCCAGTGCATGATAACGACAATAGTTCGTGCGAGATACTATATTGGACTATATGTTCGACGAAACAATTCTTAAAGGAAAAGGCATAGATCACATTGCTGTTTACTCCCTAATATTTATTTGACAAAACTTTGAACAGTTGGACACTTGCATTATTATTTTGAAAATATCACGGTGATTTACTTGGGAAATAAATGGGAAACAAGACAACATTTATATGGCTCGAACAATAAACGGTATCCAATAAAATAGGCAACTCAGAGCTGCATGGGTCTCTCTTGCCTTAAAATGTTCAGAAGGAACATACATTGTTGGGTGTTGATAGAGCTTTATTTCTTTAGAAAAAGTATACATATGCAGTTATAAAAAGTTAACCTTGATAAAATAATAATTCTCATTCAGTAAGGTCATGTTGTATTTAGTGGTAAGCACATAGGAAATTTGGAGATATTGTTTACAGCGCTCTTACAAAGCTATGAGAATAATTTAATTGATATTGGAGGATACCAACGTGCGTAGGTAAACACTTGTAGGAGAGAGCATCTGGTCACCTCGTAGAAAACATTCATGTATGTATTAAGCGTGTTGAAAGGAATCAGTTAATACACAAAAGGCACGAGAGGAATAATTGCGTGAGGTGAAAAAACTTTTACAAAATCAGGGTGGTTTAAGATGGAGAAAATATAATGAATAAAAAAGAAAAAAGACGCAATTTCGGAAAACTCAATGTTTGTACCTCAAACATTGTAAAACAAATGAGGCTGTCACAGTCATAGCCGATTGACCAAATGGAAAAAGAAGAATCCTTTTCAGGCACTTTCTCAGAAAAATAAAAGTTCACAAAATCATACAATTTCATAAATGACAATTAAATAAAATTGGATTGGTTGGATATTAAATTGATGCTTACGTCCCTACGATTGAGATATTTAGTAAAGAATTTATCCACTAATGAAGCTTAAACAATAAACCAGAGAGTTTGTTACGGGGATGTAAGAATAAGGAAGACATACTTCCACTCTAAAATTTCACATTACACGTATATTGGTCATTTGGATTGGTTTATGGACGGATCAACCTTCACATTTATTATATGAAGATTCTAAGTTATTACTGAAAGACCGCCAATTTATTACTTACATCATTTTCCTAACAATGTGAAGAATAAAATATCACCACTTTATAAGATAAAAGTGTATGTCAGCATAATAAAGCATATTCCGAAGTACATACGGCATCCGGGGCTGAAGTTGTAAAACTTCCTCATTTGAAGGGGTATTGAATTCAAATCAGCATATGATGTTGATACATCCTGTACCTTGACACATTCCAATGAATATTGAATTTTTGGAAGACCTATGCGAGTGGTTTTCATATTACCTAATGTATTATACACCTAGGAATCCTTTTGAAACGCGTCGTCATTAAGAAATTCTAATATTAGGAAATAAATTGATTGTTGGTATCGGGTAAATAATCTAGAAATAAGACAATACGCGACTTTCAGCTGCTCCAAAAGCACATTAGAGTAATTTACTGCATGGTATAAAATTAAGAACATCTAGTCTTATCTACTCAAGTCATGTTTCTCGAAAATTAAAAAGTATAAAAGATTTATCTCCTCGATGGATATTTAATCGGCAACTCTTTAATAATTATTTTTAAATTATATTTGAAAATGAATCCCATTGCCACATTGATAATTAATGCTTCCATTTCTTAAAAAATATTTAACCGTCATTATTTCATGGGATTCTCAAAATTATTGATTTTTTTAATAAAACAATCTTTGTATTCTACCCGACAACCGTCACTCAAATCTTTAATTAGCCACCTGATTGACATAATTTATATTGAAGATCATCTTCTCCTTAATCGCCGCGCCAAACTTAGTTGTTACTGCAAAATTAGGTGATTTTATTGATGTTAAAAAGACCGGAGATCTATCATTCTCGCACAACGTTAATATGCATGGTTTGATGATGGGAAACGTACGAAGATACAGTGTTTTGAGTCTTGCAACATTGTGAAAACTGGGCTCAAAGTCTCTGTTTGGACATAGTGTACAATGTGAAGGGAGAAGAGAGAAGATATCACTTTCAAGTTGCTTAACACTATCACACTTCTCTCTCTTCTTCTATCCACGGCTGACGAACGATGCATCCATGCTGCAATATACGTGCACGCATGTATTCGGCATTAGTGGCGCGCCTGCTGGCTGGTGCACGTGTAGACCGCGTGGCTTGGCGATCCTAATTCCTACCCTCAGCCAATGTCACGGACTGATACTCAATCCGATTGAATGAATTCTCCCCTAATCTACGGTCTTACTTTCATTCTCCACCTGCCCATTATTTCTCCACTTGTTCAGTCCTTGGGGAGACGAGGGGTCTGGAAAAGAGCGGGCACGTATTTGGCGACCACGTGTCGAATGAAAGAGAGGGGGATGATCAAAAAAGACAGCCATCAACCGCATTTGCCATCCAGCTCACGCATGTTGCACCCGACCCCTAGGACTCACCGCAAAAAGGGAAGGGAGGCGTTGGAGACAATATGATATGTGGCAGGGGTGTGCCCTCGGAAAACATAGGTGATTGAGGAAACGAAAGGCGGGTCGGAGAGGAGATGCTCGTTTGGTTTGTGTTTCTGAGGGTGTGAAATGGAAACCGCTAGAAGAAGAGGGGAGAAAATTGCAGTTTGGAAGTAAGGGACGAACCCTTGATGGGATTTTATTTCCACCTATCTCGCTAGCAATGCACCCTTAGATTTATTTAGAGACCCTGGGCCAGTAGCACATGCCTAGCCGTGATTTATTTCGTACAACATTGAGAAAGATTACAGATAAGGTACACCCGACCATGATCCATTATTGTACAGCCACCGTATGGAGACACTCTATTTTTGGAAATTATAGCAATAAAACAGCTGTATGTATTGCATTTTACATGTCCGCATCAAATAAAATGGGGACCAATGTGATCATTTTTAAGTACAATGCAGCTCTCAATGCAATTTATCATTATTTTTGTTATGAAAACAGTTTTCATTCATGGGTGCTATTATTAAACCATGATGTAATTCTAATTGATTCTTATTTATGAGTTCCCCTAGAAAGTTCAAGTGGACACTCATCCATTTGGACACCCAAAAATATAAAAATTAATTTTTAACCCGTAAGCAAAACCTACTTCTTCAGGATAGACTATTTGTGGGGGTCATAATGAATTTATAACATGAAGCTTATGCATATGGAGCAATTAGGAAAATGCTTTACACAACTGAATTTTAAATACTCCACCTGTGATTTCAAATATTTCACTGCATAAAAAAACATTTTGTTATTTATTTTGTCATATTTAGGAACTGCTATATTTTGGTTCTCTTATAAGAAAATTCGGAAGAACACGAATGAAAACGTCTCTGTTAGCTCTAAAAATTGAAATTATCCGATCCTCTAGATGCTCTCAAACTACTGTACGACACGTCTACAGCAAACATCACGTCAGCTGTTACTAATTCACTCGAATGTCACTTCCATTCTCTCGATATACTCGAGCCACGGTGCAGCCTCTGACGCCACGGGGTAGGCAACTCGTTCCCTCCTCTTCCACACCATTCCCCCCCTCTCTCTCTTCTTGCGGTAAGGATCCTACTCTTTGCATACAACTATACGGAACATACAACCTCGGATGCTCGCGGTGTCGCTGCCGAATGGCCTGGATGCTTTCACGCCGTACTTCCCGGAGAGCCGGTGCTCGGGTTTCCCCTTGAGTCAGGCAGATTGATTTAATGGCGCTAGTTCGCCATCAACGCGGGCCGCGCAACTGCATGATACAGGTGGCGGTGGAGAGACGAGAGAGACTGGGGAGTGAAGGGTCGTGGCGTTCAGGCGCGTTCCAACGAAGAAGCCTCCCCTAGGCAGCGGCCCGCACGCGGCGTCCATGATGAAGAGGGGCGAGCATGGAGAATTCATAAATCTGCAACACACACACAGCTTCCGGGGTAGCGTGTGAAAAATCGAGAATCGTACCCAAAGTTTATTTCTTCTGCTTTCTGCTAAGAGATGGCAAGGCTTGAATTCATGTAGTGGACAAGGGAAAAACATTGAACGAAATCGTTTGGACACTAATTCTTATACGTGGTTATGAAAGGAAATGTGACCATATCTTTAGGTAAAAAATTGATTCTGATCAAATCATTCAATTTGGTCTTAATTTCCACAGGGCGTAACAAAACTAAATGGATCTTTTCACGTTTGTAATTGACAAAATTGTGAAAATAGAGCTGGACTTCTAAAGAGAGTTCTTGTGATCTTTCTTTGACTGAGTTGATTGTTTCCCATTGAACGCATTGGACGAGACAACATCATGGTACAGAAAATGTAAATTGCAGATATACACAAAAAAACCAAAGCAATACACTTCGCCCACCCAAAATCACCTAAAATATCTTGCGAAGGTATCAGGATTGGACAACAACCTATTGAATGGAGTAAAACCATCAAATATTCAGGAGTAGGCAAAGATGACAGATTGAACTTCAAAATACATATTAAACAGATACGAGATAAGGCGGCCGCTATAAGGTCGCAATTGGCACCGATTCTCAGACAAAACGCCACCCCTCAAGACAAAAATACTCGACAGTAATAAGACCAGTATTGACCTACGCAGCACCTGCGTGGATGGGACTAGTCAGTAGATCCCTGTTGGATAAATTAAATAGTACAGAAAGGAAGACGATGAGGCTGGCGTTTGGTCTCCCCCCCCCGGTAAGAAAACGGGATGGTATACCAAAAAACAATCATTGAAAAACTTTCAGACTTCTTACTGACAAAGAGTAAAATATACTTTGATAAATTAAAAGAAAACACTAATGGGGCTATGACATACACCAAACAAAATAAAATAGGCCCCTATGACAAATATAATAGACCAAATAATGTTACACTCCCAAACAATACGAAAAAATAATTAAATATATAAAAAGAGGGCCTCACAACGACGCTGGTGGTGCTCCAGGAAGATATAGGAACTCAATATTGTGACACAGAGCATAAGTCCAACTAGGTGACCTCTGAAAAATAAAGCCGCTTGAAAAAACGGCAAGGCATGTCGTCGTCGTCGAGTATATTTAATGCCTACCTATAACCTTACAATAAAAAGGCATACTATTTACACATGCAATTCGAAAGAAGTGTCCAAATAAGTATTTGTGCGATGATGCATTAATTTGCTGGTTACATTCAGGAGTATGACCGACGAAATAATGAAGATACGCGTAGATTTTTAATTTATGAAGCCATTCAAACTCAGAACAAAAGAGGGAAAACAGCTATATCTATGAATGATTTCCTAAAATTACAGAGGTTGGAGAACTAGCAAAGTTTTTTTATTCCTTACTTAATTGCCAAAACTTTCCACAGTCATTTTGTGAACTCGAATAATGAGTTTCTACTGCCTTCAGAGAATCCGCAAATTCAATGTAAATATCACTTTTTAAAGATATTAATAGAATTTAGTCGTGATATTATTTTAACAGAAAGTGATCGATTAAATCAATTTTACGAGGATACAGTTTTTAATACGAAAGAATGGATGACATGAATGATTTTACAAAATGATTATATTTTGAAATTATCTCCATGATACTAGCATACAAAAACTGTATTCTAAATGAGCACTTAATTTTTGATGCTCTGCTTCTTATCATTATATACCATTGAAACAGTTCATTGATAAAAAATAGGGTTTAATTATGAATATAATTTTTTCCATCCTTTTTTGAACGTGCTGCTATGATTTGTAATTGTTTCTGAATTTTGAAAAGAATCCAGTCTGAAGATTTGAATGAAATTGCTAAGCGTTTGCTATGTGAAGATAAATATAAATTTGGACTATTAATGAGCATGCACCGTTGTAATGAATCATTAATGTTTTACTTTTAAGGTTATTAAATTATTTTTTCTAAACTACTTTGAAAAGCGAAGTTAATCAATTAACAATAGCAGTAATGAAGTAAGGAAGATTGACAGCGGTGGACAAATGTTTCCAGATAGAGATAAAAAAAATAAATTGGAGAAACATACTGGCCAAAATATAACTTCTTCCATTAGCTCGTTAGAATTATATTAATTTAACAGAAGAAATAGGCTAAAAGGGGAATATTAGTTGTACATGTTCTGAGGTTTATATGTTTACTTGACCTCGAACGAAAAATATTAAAGAAAGGACAGAGTGCTGAGGAAGATCATGGATAAAAACAGCTGTAACTATATGCAGGTAAATGAAGATGACAGCTGAAATTAGTCAAGTCATTATTATGTAACAGGCTTCCTAATATGGCTTCTGAAAACCAATACTGGGATTGATGGATTTCAATGATGTCAAGAATTGAATAAAACCAAGACTTTGGCAGAAATGATAAAAACGATGCATATTTAAAAGCTTCGTTAGGTTAAAACTAGGTTATAGAGCAACATAATTTAATCGGGGTGCATAATTTAACTGTTTTAAGATGACGTCAGGGTTATATCATTCTGAAATATAGTTGTATTTAAGTGAAGATTAGCATAAATTGTAATAATATGATAAAAACATGAATTGGTAGAGAAAAGGATGGGCAGGAAAAAAAAGATAAGAATAGGGAGCAACAAGTTTGGGGAAATTCGGTGACTGCAGTGGATGCAAGAGATTGCCTTATCCCGAGTCTAACAGAGGATCTGACATTAAATGTACAATTTTTGCAATTCGAAATAGGGAGAGGGAAACAAGGCTTTATAGATTAGATGAGTGAAGGTAGCATGAGGATGTGAACAGGAGTGGTACAAAGTGAGCCGGGAAGATGATTGTGGAGATGTTTCCGAAGTCTGCGAGTAACGAAGGAAGTTTTGGCGCTATTTAACGGTTACATATGAAGCAGCAGAATATTTAAAGTATACTGATTAAGTGAAAGACGTTTTGAAAATTTGCTGAAGCAAGCAGTCAATGAAAGTTTTGAAGAAAGATACTAGCATCAGTATCAATCTTCTCTCTAATATCGGCAGGTCACGGATCTTCACGTGAGTAGGTTAGTTATGGAGGGCGTTTGAAGTTGGGACAACATACCACAGGAAGAAATTTCAGCGGATGCAAGGCATAAAACGCACGTGGGGGTACGCCACCGTCGACATCCGAAATGGGAAAGAGAGCAAGGCTCTCCTGGCTTCTGCACGGAAGGGCAAACGAAGTTAGTGTGGTGTTGGAGTCGGCGAGCTTTTTCTAAAAGATGCCGGGGGTGGAGACTGTGCTCTAAGCTCACTTGGAAATCCAAACACGCCCTTCAATAATTCCCTATTTGTGAAATAAATAGGACAGGCTGGAGGCAAGCGTAGGCGTGATTCGAATGTATTTTGCAGGAAAGTCGAACGTTAATATACTCCCTTAGCTCCACACCACTCCTCCCAATCTCGCAATGCCATTCCTAACAGCTCGCTTTCCAAAAACGCTAAAAAAATCTTACCTTCTCATGAAATAAAAACACGCAAGCCTCGTACATCCCCCACCTTCCACTTGCCGGTACTTCTTTGGTGAAATACCACGCAAAATGTGATCTATCAGTGAGAAAGTGGCATTTCTAAGTTCTAAAAAGGAAGAAATAGTTTCGGACTCCTTAGATTTAATCTAAAAGAAATATAAGTAAAGGCAGTATAGATACGTGATAAAAACTATCAGCTCTAAAAGGCTCTGGGTTCGCTATGAAATTAAATCGGTAGAAGTTCAGCATGGAATTAGTTTTCTTAATTAAATAATAGAAGCGCTAGGAAAAATAGTTTTAACATCAATTCGATGATATAGAAGCACTCAGATCGTAAGTCCCTCTTCAAGTAAGACTCTTACTTGAAGAAGGCCTCGGAAAAGGCCGAAAGCTCAAACAATGTACAATGTTAGTAACATCTATGTGTTATATGTTATCTGGTTTATATTTATATATATATATATATATATATATGTATATATATATGTATATATATATGTAAGTATATATATGTATATGTATGTATATATATGTATGTATATGTACGTATGTATGTATATATATATATATTTATATTTATATATTCACCCCTTTACTTCAAAAACATCACATTTCTGTTTTTAAAACATTTATATAATATTTTTGAAGTGCAGGGGTGAATCCACCATCCCTTATCCTCCGCATGAATAACCATTTCTATTTAACTTAATATCCCACCTTCCATAATTATCCCAGCCTTACCCAGCCTACTTCCCACGATCAATATTTTCATGACTGCTTCTCTGATTTGGTGATTGAAACTCCACCGAAATCCGCAAGCAGTATAAGGGGTGATAATATACAAGATAGCGCATATCTGGGTGCTTCAGTCATTTAAACCTCCCGGATTCTACTCAGCTCCATGAAACAATCCAATAACCACCTACACATAACTTCTCACCCCACGTCCATTTCCTATTCGTTCCTTACCTCTAACTCCTCAACTCCCGCACACATATTCTCCCGCCAACTACATTCTGAAGATTTCGGCCATGCCGTCGAAATGTCAACTAGACATGCGTGTCCTTTCTCTGTGTTTCTGTGTGTATATGTTAATCTAAGTTCTATATATTCGTATATAATTATGTACATAACTTCATAAAAACAATTTTACAACAATCTTACTAAATAATCCAATATATAATAACTATAAAATATTTACATATTTCCAGTGTTACTCATTGTGGATATTGCATTGACATTTAGTCATAGAAATTAGTTTATAATACGGGTACATAACACGGGTAATACATGTACATATATTTTGCATTATTTCGCAATTGATAATCAAGGAAGAAATAACTGAAAGGAACTTTGAAAAATAAGTTTTGGTAGGCACGGGTAGTATTACGCGCAAACTATTGAATCAATAAAAATATTTTTGGCTCATGAAAATTCAAATTTTACTTTTGCCAGAACAATAAAAAAACTTACCATTACCTTGCCTTAAATTACTCGATACCACATGTTCGTGTAATTTGAATAAAATCACTGGATTTCATTTTTTCACAAAACAATTGCGAAGGGGTTGAATTGGAAACGGTATGCTTGAAAAAATTTTAACGATTCAAAATCCATATTTGGTTTGAGTTATAACGTGCTTCGATGGAGGTTTAAAGAAAGAGACAGTAAGAGAGGAAGATTTCGTAGGACGATTAAAGAATGGTTTGGATAAGGGGCTTTTTCCAAAGGAATCTTATACCGTGGCACGAGAAAAGAGGTCGTGCGAGTTGGAATGGGAGAATAAAGAATTGAAGAGATATATGGGAAGGGAGAGGAGGAGTCGTGAGCTCAGGGAAATACGCGAGTGCCGTGAGGAGAGACGATGTGGGGCGCAGTAGAGTGGACAGACCGCGGGAATAGGTGCGGCCGACCGATCCATTCTTCAATATAAAGGGAAGCGGAATCGCTCACCAAGCAAAGGACGCACGAGATGGGAGGCGTAGGTGGGGGTTGAAGGGAATACTGGTCTCGCTGGAATATTCGCTGACCGCTCATGTCCACGGCTTGTGGCACCTCAGCTGTGGGATATTGATAAAAAATAAAGAGACCCCCCTGAGGCTCTCGAGGAAGACTCTAGAGAGGTGAGTTTTGAGGTGGGAGAGCCTGGAACGGGAATTGTGTGGCAGCAGGCATCGGACCCTGTTATTTTCCATTTTTTCCCGTCACACATAATGGTGCGCAAGTTAGAAGCAGAGGAAAGGCTCTTTTGTTGTCAAATAGAAAGAAACGAACATTCCTTCAGGGATGATAATAGGGTGACAGCTGACGGACTTAATTATAGAATGTTTTCGACTTGAAGGCCGAAGGAAACACCAAATAATGGATATAAAGAGCGTGGAATACTGTTTCATTATATAACTTATTCAAATTAATAAATGTGCGATCCATGTCCTCCTTTTGAATCGATTTCAAACTTTTTTAATCCTTCATGGTTCGTTTTTGTATTATTTTTGATTAGTTCTTTTAGCTAATTTATCAGCATTATTTTGCAGATTGTCTTATTTATGGTATCGAGAATTCTTATTCTATGAAATATATTTTGGGAGTTAGTGAGTAAAGTATAAAATATACTAATAGTTAATATGTTAAAGTGAATTTAACTTTGGAACTTAATTTTTATTATTTGTTTAATTTAATTTTTGTATTGAAAGGAATAATGGATCATTTCAATGCTACATGAAGATTTCACCTATTTGATGAAACCAATAGTGCCGTATCAATAAATTTTTTGTGAATTGACAAAGTTTGTCTTATTCCTAAGGAATAATGTATTATTTGTCAGGAATCAGTTAAAGTTGAGGTTTTCGCATATATAAAGTTATTCTACTAATTTATTTTATATTTTTATCTAAATCAAGGGAATATATTATTTTTTAATTTCACATTAATTCGAAAACAGCGCTTTGGCCTTTACATCGGACTTTTCACAATTATACCACAAAGACAATTACAAACACCCAAGCCCTGGATGGATAAAAACCCACCCCAGGGAATCAAACCCGCGACCTCTGGGTTGGTAGGAGATAACCTTATCCCGCCGCCACCGGGGCCGGCGATATTGCAGTACTCTAGAAAAACATTATTTGTGGGTATTGACAGATTATAGTTAATTCATATTTTTATTTTAGTCCTCTCTAAAATAAAATACCACTGTTTAAATTTGATATATGTCCACAGGGGGTAGGAGAGCATGAAATTTGATACGCGGCTGTTGTATCTATATTTAGTCTACAAAATATTATATCTAAATATATAGTTGCAGCCCATTAGAAGTATTTTAAAAAATGATACACCTCTTTAAATCCTATATTAATACAAAATACTCCAAATATTTTAGAAGGTTTATGTGGAACAAGAATCAGAAAATTAATGAAAATCGCAACAGACATTTCATACAATGCTTTTCCGTAGGAACCATATTTTCATTTCGGGGAAATTATACATAGATTTCATATACATATTATTGAAAATGGATTCAATAAGTTTGGTCTCGTTAGTTATTTTTTTAGCAATGATATCATGAAAATAAAGGAAAATATTCACCACAATGTTGCACTAAATTTTAAAACAATTAGTAAATTGACAAAACGAAAAACGACAAATTTATAATCTATATAATTAAATAAACATGTCAGTAATATGACTCGAAGTAATTTATATTTCAAAACTAATGACATTTTACAATGAACATTGAGCTTCAATAAATTAGATTAAAACTTAAGGTTTCATCACCAGTGATGAAGTTGTCCAAATGATCAGGTTCATTTTCAATACGCTGCAAAAGTTTACTTGAAATTTCCGCTCGGTTGGTCTTTCGTGACACAGTCGGCAGAGGTTTATAGTAACTGCCGTCCTGCCACTTCTATAGCTTGAAGAGCACTGAAACCAGTTTCGCAGCAAAGCTTAACTCCCCCGACCAACTCCTAGTGGTTAGATCCCACTCCGACTAATCGTGAAATACAACTGAAATACTTTTGAAACTCACCCCGCATACCTGTGCGCACCGACCGAATCACGAAAGACAAACTGAGTGGAAATTACGAGTGAACTTTTGCAACGTATTGAAATTAAACCTGAATATTTGGACAACGTCATCATCGGTTATGAAACCTGGATTTTTGAGTAAACCAAGAAACAAAACGCCAAAGCTCTGAGTGTTACACCGACCTGTCCCCCAAGTCCAAAAAGGCAAGAATGATCAAATCAAAAGTGAAAACAATGCTCATTGTCTTTTTTGACAGTAAAGGAGTTGTCCTTTAGGAGCTTTTCCCTAAAGAACAGACAATTGACGCTACTTGATACGTGAATCTGCTCGAAAGACTACGAAAAAGGGTCACCAGGACGAGAAGAGACATCCGCTACCTGGAAACTCCATCACGACAACGCGCCTTGCCACAACTCGCTATGAGTCCGCGAGTTCCTGGCCTAACACCGGGTACTAACGCTGCCCCACTCCCCCAGAACTTCAACAGGCATTCCAGGGCGCGTGCCAGTCATAGCAAAGTCTTTGAAAAAAATGTGTAGAGGCCCAAGAACAGCACTTCGAAGAATTTGAAGTGTTTGTGCAAATCGGTCGAATAAACTACTGAGAAAAGATAACTTTTGGAACGCAGCCTGTTTAACTTTGCACTGATGATAGCACCATTGAAACTCACACGAAGTATCTGGAGATCGTAGGACAATGAGTGGTTAGAGGAAAAGAAAAGATACAATGGAGGGCTTCTAGGTTCTTGAGAAACGTTGCAATAAGAAAATGATCGGAACGTGGTCAATTGAGGAACTGCCAGAATGTAGGATGGTAGTCCCTCTAAGCACGAAAGGGTTAGGGGGATTGAGACCTTTAGAAAAGCTTCTCGAATTAACTTACTACACGAAAGAAATCCTCAAAACCCTAATACATCGACAAAATTGTTAAATGCCATTCGGATAGTTTATGCGAGATTAACTAGAGGGATTAAAAATTACTCCAAATTTCATTCAAGGAAGTTAGGTAGAAACTCAGTTACACTCGTTTTTCTCCATGCTTGATGTTGAACTTAAGTCTGGTCAATGGAAAAGAGTAACCGTCCAGCTTGTATGAATATTTAATGAGGATTTATATGAAATATATATTAGTTTTAATCATAATTTATTGCTACCAAAGTTAACAGTCGTTAGTGAACAGTGACACCAATCATGAAAAAATTACTTTATTTTTATCACTTAAAAAATTTCTGTGAGAGGGAAAGCTAGGGTACTTAAATAATACACGGAAACGTAAAATAGACCAATACTTAACATTATAATATTATAGTAAACGAAAGCTCGCGTACGTTATGCTTAATAGGTAGCTTAAGAGGCTTAATTTTTGAGTCATAGACCAGACCACATAGGTGCCAATTTGGAATTTTTATAGTAAAATAGGTCATATGCTAACTAAAATAAAACCGAGTAACGCTAAAAGTTAACTGGACGCTCCATGATTCCTGGTAGTTTGAGTACACTTGGACGGATACTATTTCACTGTTAAATGACGAATTTCTGGCATAATGCCTTCTATAGTACATGTAATATCTTGCATGGTAAATTTATGATACAGCTCACTGCTTTACTTTTTTCCAAACTATATCTTGTTTATCTCAGGTACTTGAAGGACTTTAGGCAACTTTTAATTCTACATTGCAAATGGGTTCAACCTATTTTTGACAGGTTGTCAACGAATGACCACCAGGCTAGAAGAAATAGAGATAAGCTTGATAAACAGTACGATACAGTCGTGACAAAGCTAGGGTTTTCAGTATTCAAGATGGTAGCCTCCTTTAAATGGGTATAAAAGTAATTATCATTGTTTTACATAGTTAAAAGGCTGGTATTGTAGTGGAACACTGTCGCTAACCTGTAGACTATTTTGTGTGTAATGTCCACCCACTCTCCCCACCGAATTCTAAGTTTAGATACCCCGCTAAAAATGTTTATTGGAAGTGTGATAAGCGCAAGAGATTTGGCACATTAATTTATATTTAATCTAAAAAAGTAAGCTATCTATGTGTGTTTGATGAAATCACGGTTTCTTAATTCATTAAGTCTGATGGGTGGATCCCGTTGAAGTGCAGACTATCTAACCGCGGCCCAAGGGCAGAGCGGGAGGGCTAGGTGGAGAGAGATGGGGTTGTCCACTCCGGGCACAAGAGATATGGAGAGCTCCAGAGAAGAGGACCGGACTATCCATCGCATACAAAAGCACTCCCATGTTGGTGCGTGCCCCTCACCCCCCTTCACGTCACCAGCTGTCCTCTCCAAAATCCAATCCCACATTAGGCAGCGGAGTGGCACTGCTGTTATATCCCCCCACTTCCCACCGCCATTCCCCCCACACTCTCTAGCGCCGTTCGCAAACGGGGTGCCCGCTAGGTGAGCCTGGGCGGCGAATACACTGGTCAATGAGGATACCAGGAGGGGAAAGGGAGAGAGGAAGTAGCCGTAAGGTCAGAGGTAGGGAGACATGAACCCTCTTTTCTCCCCCCCTCTCTCTCACTCACTCACACACGCGTGGACCTCGAAACCACACGTTTGGTCCTACCATCATTGGACTACTTCCTACCCTCTCATTATTCCTTTTGCTCTGTCTCACCCCATGCACACGTTTACCAACTGAACATCTTTCCTTGTTACACTATTCCACTTGTTTCCTACCCATACTTCAATTCATCCACCTCTCGTTCTGCTTTTCTCTCCAGCCCACAAACGATAGCACCGCTTTCTCTCTTCCGTCACTTTCCTTTTTCAGAAAATTAAAATAAAGCTATCAAAATTTCGTAACAACTCTGCCCCTTCTTCGCTGGGAAGTATTGAGTGAAAGGTGCATCCACCCGTCCGGAAATCGCTAATGAGTGCATTTCATGTGTTGAAGCTGTTACAAAAGAGAGCGTTTGCTATTTCTATACGATTTTTTTTCCATCGTAATGACAAAGAAGTCGATAAATCACAATAAATGAACCAGTTATCCTACTTTGAGGACAAAAGGGGGTTCAAATGATAATTTAATTATAAATTTAATATCCAGTACCACCACTACCGTTAGATAAATTTTTCACGCACTTTTTCAGAATAGGTTGGTGTATGAATGGTTCAACGATTCCCGCTTATAGGAACAAAACCTATAACGGTATCACCCATCGATATTTCTATCAGTTCTCGACCACCGGCGTCCTTTTGGATGAGGATTTCATTTGGTTGAAGTAAGGTTTATAATGGCCTAAGATGTTACAGCATCTAACCCTTACATTTGTAAAAGTAGCAGATCATTCTTCTAACACAATTACAAAAATTAGTTTTTAGTAAAGCCTTTTTCTGTTTCGTACATATTATTCTACGAAAACTAAAAACTATGAATTTGGAAAAGAATATTTCAAGTAAAAAACCAATATACAAAGTAACTGTGATCTGTAGCAGAGGAGGGACGACATATCAAGAAGTATTTAATAAATGTAATCGTTAAACATGGCTACAGGTTAAATAAATGAATAAGATATTCATTAAATCACTAATATGAATAAGATTCATTAAATCACTAAGTAGTTTTAATCCTTTCTATTAATAAGATTATATTCAAGCCTTTTTTTAATGCACTTTAATATGGCGTCTAACGATATTTTGTACTATGTTCATTAAGATCCTAGGATATGGTAGTATATAGTGCCAGGGCTCATCAAAAACTAATCCCAATCCGATAGAATACTAATGAATAAATTTGAATATATTGAGAAATTCATTACCAACTTAGTTCTTAAGAGTAAGTTTGTAATAATTGTTTAATAAATGTGCAGTACAAACGCAAAACTATTAGGTCTGTAGTTTTAAAAATGACACTTCCCAATATGCATAAGGATGAAGATAATTTGACGAAATAAACGACGAAAATCTCACTTTTTTAAATTCAAAACTTCTGAATTTTCTTTCCTAATATTCCCTGTTTTTTTATCATCCGCTCATTTTTCACCCATCTCCTTTACCTTTTTTCATCTCAGACTCATCCGTTATTATGCGCTGGCGTCTCCACATTCTCACAATACTACCGCAATCTATCTCCTCACGTATGTGTTGAAGGACTCTGCCGTTTGTACGCTCACCTTACCAATACATTTCTCCTCAATGCCTCGATTCCTCCCTTACTTAATCTCTCCCGCCAAAACGTACATTTTCTTCTCAATTTACAGCTCCCTCTCTTCCTTAATGACCCTCCCACCTTTCCTAGCTTGCAAGTCCTTACCTTCTCCTTCAGCCTGTTTCAAACCCTCCATACGCCTTGCTTCACCATCGCACAAGAAGAATCGACTCCGGCCGGACGGTGATACTTCAACCCCCTCTAACTTGGAAATAATGGAAGGAAAGGGGTAAAGGGGCTTGTCCTTGTTCATTCTGTGACAAGGGTAACATGCAGGGTCCAGCCCTACAACCAACATCCCCGCCCTCTCCGGACTCTTACACGCATCGAGAGTCGGACCTTCTTGAGGTTCACCGGTTGGAGAGAGAGGAGGGTTTCGTCGGTGCAACTCTCCAGTTCGGAGTTTTTGAACGAGGAGGATGGTCGACGAGGCCGAAGGTGGGCAAGGAAGGTGTCGAGGGGGTGGGAGATGCGTGCGAGAGAATGGGATTGAGGATAAAATTCCGCTCTCTTGAACACCATCTGCATGGAGCGCAGGGCTTGGGAGAAAGTTGTGGGGAAGAGAGAAGACGGAGACCGAGTGTGGTTTCTGCATGTGTGTGCGCGCGTTCCCGCAGCAAATGTGCGAATGAGAATAGAGTGAAAAAAATAAAATGGAAAAAGAGTTTGATCGAGCCCCTCTTCCATTTCACCCAGACTTCAGCGTTTCTAAAGGGAGCGTGAAAGTTTTCTCCCAAATTCCCTCCTACCCCCATCCTGCGGTTTGTGGTATGCGGTAAGCCCCAACACTTGAAGAAGGGCAAGGGAAAGGATTGGACTTGAAAGAGGAGAATGAAAATGGGAGGAGGAAACGAAGCTCTCGACCGAGTGAAGCAACTCACCACACGGGCCGAAACGATGGAACGGCGTCGAAATACAGTCGTTTCTCGTTCTGCTACATCTTCCGATGTCGTGGTAGAAGGCTTCAGCTGAGAACGGATACCGCTATTTACTAAACGGTAGAAACTCTCAGCATACTTCTAATCAAAACCCCTTAATGAAAAATTTGATAAATTAACATTGATACATTTAATGAAAGCATTCAATTCCTCCATCAAAGCATTAATTTCGTGAACTCTTGTTTAAAATACAAATCAAAATGAGATTCAAATGCGTTCGCTTATGACAATTTAAAAAAAACGCAAATTAAAATACATTAGGATTATAGGTATTCTACTATTTTCGGTAGGTTTTGAATGGTTACATTGGAAATATTAGCATCTAAACGTCTTGCTTAGCAAAACACACCATGTCACCCCACGCTACAATAAACTGTGCTTCAGGTCCGAATAAATTCTGCCCCCATTTACTCCGTTAAAAACGTCTATTTTGTTTCCTACGCTCATCTCTCCTGCCGAATGTTTTCCCTTCTATCACATTCTTCATCATTCCACCCCCAATTGAAATGCTCTAAAACCACATTTTCTGCATGTTTTGTATTTCTCCCAACAATCGTCTCTTCTATCCCACCATGCCTCGCACGTCTTCCTTTGTTTTCCTTGCTGTCCATTCCACCTTTTACATCCTTTCCAATATTCTCATACTAAAAGCTTCTAATCTGTATTAATCATCTTGCTTCAACGAGCATGTTTCCGCGACGTACAAAACAAATCAAACATACTCGCACATTTATTATTTAGAAAATATAAAGTTATAAATGGTGCATAACATTCAGCCGTTTTTTATGGATATTCGACGGTTCTTAAGCTCGAAGGGTAACTGCATGGGTTACCTTAACTTTTTGGTTATTATTTTTATGAAAAAAATATTTTCACTCACATAAATCATGTCAATGCAACCCAATTGATATTATGTTTCCTCGAAATGTAGCTGATAAATCATTTAATAGAAATAAAATCCAAGTAGCTACTTTCATCCGTGGTCTTTAAGTTTTTCCGGTGGAAAACTCGGTCATCACCCCATTAGACACGGATATTTCGTAGATATTTATATGAAAATATTAATTACATTGATAGCTACAAGCGAGGACAATCTTATTAGCCGCGCCAATAAAAGTTTTTTATCATTACATCTGATGAGTTATTCTATGAGGAAAGCGACAAAAAAGTAGGTCGGCGAATATATTATGAAGCATATACTTGGCATAAGTAGTTATTTTCACCAATAAATAGACAGAACCCCAAGACCTTAATTGGGATGATTTCAGTAGAAATTAATCCAATGTAAAGATTCATTTTCGGCCCGCATTCCTTCACTTGAAAGTTTTTCAATAGCATGAATGGTATTCTTCTAGCGAAAACAAGAATATGCCAATAGCCCTTAACGTCAGCCATAATGCATGAAACACTGCAACCTTATTTTTAATGAGATTACAAGAAACTCTTGAGGTGTTTTGACTAATCGACCTACATAAAACATGTACATTCGGAACAAATTATGAGTTCCATGAACACTGAACAAGGAAGATGCTCAACCAATTGGTGGTCTATTTTTTGTAATAATGAGAAAAGTTTCTGCGAATTTGTGCAACTTCAGTTATCTTATTGGTAGTCAGATTTTGCTGCGATTGCATTTTCCACTAGCGAGAACCTAATTTTGAAAGGGAATAACATAGATTGGTTTCATGATTTCGACCAAAATATAATCTCCAAAAAATGTTTTTAAATTCTTTAAAAACTTTAACAAAGCCAGAAAAAAGTTTTTGCTCTGGCCTGTTTTCAAATCCCTGGCACACATGTTTTCCATTTATGTCGTATTAAAATTACGTATAAAGTTTTAAAATTAATTTTCTTCATTTAAAATCGCGGACTTTTACTGAAAATTGAATACAAGTTCCCTTAAAATATTTTTCTGCTAAAAGTCCGAAAACTTGGACCGAATGATTTCCCTTCTGAAATACCCCGTTTCTCACGCAGTAATTATTTCTGACTGAAAAACTCTGGGAGTAAAGACAAATTTAGCCCTTCATTTAAAAAGATATCTAAATTACTAATAAACAGTTCTTTGCTCCAAATTTAGATTTAAATCTAATTGTATTTCTTAGTTAGCAAGGAAAACTACAACGATATCCATAAGGAAGAAAACGGATGGCTTGACTAGAGGAAATGGAATGAAAAATGGACCACAAGAGAATTTGAAAAAGCAATCGAGTAATCATTGGAAGAAATTAGTGCAACTTAAAAAGCAGAAATTAAATATAGAAAAAAAATAAGAGTAAATAGAGCCAGCTGGAAGATGCTCACCGTTCATTTCGAGAATTAGGGTAAAATAACACAGAGAAAATATTTAAGCAAACAAGGCCATTAAAAATGGAAACATTAATAAACCAATTATATCTAAGTAAAAAAATAACATTAAATGAGATTTGGAAAAAATTAAATTACTAATAATCAGTCATAAAAATTAAATTACCATGTCTTTCATGCCTACCAAATCAAGTTACTGGTAACTGTTTCCACCCATTCCAAATTTGTATTTCAAAGAAGTTCATAATAGCCAAATTAGTTCTATTTATGAATTTTAATGGGGATCAATAACGTCGATCGATCGTATGCAATAAAAATATGCTCAACTTGAATATTGACACTTACAACCCATTTATACAGGTACTCAATGAATCCTGCAACCTGGAAAAATGACCGTGTGAATATCGTTTTCAAATAGAATTACAGCATGACACCGTATATTAGTTCTGTAACGTGACCCCACTCTCGACAGTATTTCTTTTGCTGTCTATTTTGCATATCTAAAGTTTGGAAACGATCTCTGGTGTATATGCGATCTTGCCAGTGTTGCACAGTGCCGCTTGCTTGCGGTCTTTGCAAAGAGCGTCACTCGACATGAGGTGGGGATAGGGAGAGGGTCTGTTTGTGCTCCAGTGGCTGTGATGATTCATAGAGACGGTTCGCCAAAGTTCATGGAGTAATACAGCGACAGAAGTAGCCAAGAGATAAAATTATAAAAAGTTAAAGCGATGAAATGAAGAGAAAGAAGCAGATATGAACATGTTATTTAATGTAAAATCGTTACATAGTTGTAAAACTGAAATGATACTGTCCATCCTGCAGCTAACTTTCAAATATTGAAGGCACTTAGTTATAAAAACGAGAGAAAAGGAAAGCTTATAACTGTTTTTATGGGAATATGCACCCCGAAAGTTAAGATTTTCAAAAGGAGGATCAAGGTAACAGATGCACATCAGTGTGCACATATATACAATCTTGTGCATATCTATACAAATACATACACATACTACATACAGATGTAAATACATGAGCTGGAGTATGTAGAGAAACACGCCTCAAAGTATAAATTTGATGAAATATTAGAATCTTTAATTTTCTAGTTTCCATCAATAGCAATATTCTACTGTAAGGTTAAAAAAATCTTTATAAAAACAAATGAATGCAATTCTTACAAGAGATTCATATCAGAAACATCCATGTTTGCGACATCTAAAATATGTATTATGCGAATTCATTTTTACACATTTATCTGCCACATTAATAAAATATTACAATAAAATCAGCTGAATTCGCAGCATATATACCATCTTTTCTCAAAATGTTAAATTCGACAAGGCTCACGAGATCCGCGTTAAATTTCAAGTACGAGTACATTCAACGTACAAGTACATTATACTTCTCTCAAGCATTACATATTCATAATCCTGCGATGGATTCTGGAGGAAATTAAGGGTAGCGTATAAAACAACTTAGTTTTGGTAAAAAAATAATAGCTATCAACTCTCAAGATATTAATACTTCTTGCACATGAGAGCTTGAAATTGCAATGACTATTCGCCAATAAATGAAAAGACGAATTAATTGTTCTTTCTTTTTCCTTCATGAAAAGTAAAATAGCTAACATAACTTTTATTACTCTGTTCAAGTAAAATAAATATTTACGCTTTTAGCACAGTGAATAAATATCAAGTAGCGTTATTAGATACCCAAAATGAGTTTGTACACAAAGCCATTTTCTTAAATTTCTATCAGGAATATTGGAATTAATGTTTTTAACCATAATGCCGATGGATATTTCCACACTTAATTACGAAAAGGCTGTTTCCTGGTGAACTATCAGCATATAAAACATTCTTGTTAGTTTAACACAATGTTAGTGCTGGGTTGCTTTTTAAAATACCTGGGAACATAATTAATGTCGGCTATAGTTTTTCTGCTTAGAAAGCGTGTACACAGCAGCTTGGGCGAGGAAAAGGGGTAGCGCTATTACTGGAATGCTGAGTAGGACTACATGAACCAAAAGTAGGACGAAAGATTGAGAAGGTGATCCAGTACAAACAATTTTATGCAAGCACACCAAGCTATTTCACTTCTCATCTCTGCACTGCTTACAGCGGTGCTAACTCAGCCCTTGAATTAGAGATAAGTAAAGTAATGGAAGCGGTAGGAAAGGGAGGGTAGGCCAAGCATGACACCGACTCCTACGATGCAAAACGAGGTAAGTCAGTCACAAAAGGCAGTTGTAACACTCAAACATTAAGATACCCTTGTGCTTTGGAATAAAAAAAAATGAAAAATATTTCAAAGAGAGAGTTTCACAAGTAGAAAATAAATCCTCCTGTACCTAACTGTTTAATCAGCCATTCACATGGAAGCTGTTCATTAGCACTGCTAATCCGATTTTATTACGTTAATTGAATGAAATTTTCCGTGTTTCCTTCTTGTAAAGGGAAAATTAGCAAGATAAAGTATTTCTACACAAACGTTATTATTATTATTACTGGTAATAATAATAATATGTATATATTATAACTAGTATTATTATAGCCCCATATATCTTTTTTCTGTTCTCCAATATTAAGAAGCACTTTCGTGGAAAGTGTTTTTCAACAACAGGAGCCAGCGAAGGCCAACTGAACGTATTTCAACTAAAAACGGCTGCTTCTGACAGAAAAGGTCTGAAGTTGAGTCTAAAACATTTCTCCCAAACAAATATTACAAATTTAGCTAATGAAATAGCATAAAATTGAATTTCTCATAATTAAAACATGAAAAAAATGATGATAACTCTTTACCTAAGTAATCGCATATTGAATGATCGACTTAAAGAAAACCAAATATTAATAAAACAAAAGCCTCTTTAAATAAACATAGCTTGATTCTTGCCAACTAAATGGTGCCTTAAGCCAAAAAAATCTATTATAAAGAGCCTATATAGTAATGATGCATCCCTTAAAAGTAGTAGATTCATAAATATAAGATGTTAAATCAAATACCTATCATTAATATAATTTGATGCTATTAATATGAACCGACAATCACCAGGTCCTATACACAATTTTCTTAAAGTGATAAGACATTTTTGTCGGTATTGCAATAAAACACCACTAATGATGAATGCAGGCAAAATTTTATACCCAATTCTAAATGTATACTAATGCAGAGGAAAACTGCTTGACCTTTCATCATTAGCGCCAATTCATCTCCTGCAAAATTCTTTTTTTGTCAATGACTTGCGTCCATGAAGAGTGGGTAACATGCATGCTTGTTGAAACACTCGGAAATCACCCAAAGAGACTATATCTTAAAAATGTTGAATTTTACAAAAACAAAATTACTGACCTAAGCTAATTGCGTTAATCAGGTGCTAGTACCTTTACTTTACTAAGGACAAGCAAACCTTATATGTACTTATATCAAATATTCACTCGGTCTACGTTTTTATTCAAAGGAAAGCAATCACATTAATGGTACCAAAATTTCGTATTTAGACGGATGAGAAACAATTACTGATTATGTAGAGTGTGGTCGTAGGTATTCTATATTAAAAATCGGCCGAATCAAAGCATAAATTATGGCAATGATGAAGTATAGATCAATGGATTTAATCTATTGGAAAAACACCAGAGAAGGAGAACGCAGCGTGGGGGACGGCGACTGGTTTCGAAGTTACGGATCTGTGCCATGTCGGCAGGATATCAGTCTTTAAAGTCGAAAGGGAAGGACGATAGGATAGTGGAATGGGGGATGGGAAGTGATAGGGGTGGAGAGAGGTTGAGAATCAGGACATTCATGAAAAATTCAGACTGCGCCAACGTTGGATTTCTAGTTTGTCTACTGACCGTGAGCAGAACTTTTGGACTTGAGTGCTGGCCGATATCGCGGGGAGAGTCTGTGGACAAGTAGAGCGGGAGTGTGTGCGTCAATACGGACCACAGGCGATAAGTGGAGTGGGAAGAAAGTCTTTCAGACAAAATTAACGCCGCCAGGTAGGCTTTGGAACTTTCACAAGAGAATCGATCTTAGTGTTTTCTTCTCGATATTGGCAAAATTTTACCTAAAGTGACCAATTATTTAACTAAAAAATGTCTTTACCATTATTTTTGTTTTGGTGAAAATTCGTGAAAAATATTTCTCACGGTGTTCTGTTTTAGTGTGCATTCGACTTCTTTTCTCTCCTAAGTATTCATTTTCCTTATGGTTAATGTTTGTGACAGTCATAGAAATGATTTCCATTAGAAAAAAATTCTTCCCTAAAGTTAAGAAAGTTGAGCTATGGTTTTGTGGCAAAAATCTGGTAGCATTAGCATTAAAGAAAAAATATGCATTAAAATTTTCACAAAATATTTCCCAATGTATGAAATTAACCGTACTAAGTGTAACAGCCAAACAGAAATGCATGACGATCAGAAAATATTCAAATGCGGCACGATTTGTCAAAACAATTTTCTGTTCTCGTTAGGCATTGTCTTATTATGCGCATTAATCAGACTTATTATTGATTAAAATTTATTTAATGAAAGATGATGGCAATAAAAAAGTACAATCAATGAATAATAGCCTTCTACAATAACTATTTCTCCACGATATCGACGTACCTGCTCTCTTGTCGTTGACTGTAACTTGATATCGTTTCGAAAAACAATTAGGCAATATTTTGGTAAACATTGCCCTCATTTGAGTGTTTAAAAATGGACAAAGAAGAAATGACACGAAATACCAAACATTGCTTTGACTTCTATCTTTAAAATATATACCTGTTTGGGAAAAAGGTTCTTTGAGCCTTGTCGTGTAATACAAGTGTAAAGCTTTGTACTTCAATAGACATGCACGATGATAATTCAAGAAATTATTTGCCAAGGAATGGAAAAGCTACCATAAAATAAGGAAAATTAAAAAAAAATATATATGGGGAATAGAGATTTTCAAATTGAAGCCACGCTGCTATTTTTTACTTGCTAGTCGTCATGATGTTATGACCCAGTATCCTTATGGGTAGGATTTATTTCAGCCTAAAATTGGGTTCAGCAAAATGTAAAGAAAATAATTGTAAAAAAAGATGTTATAAGCTCACAAGGAGATTCCTAGCATTAGAATGTCCATTCTTTTGAGATTTTCAAGGGCAGCAGAATTAGGAAATCAACCGAAATTCGACTCACGAATAGGCTTGCGGTGACATATTGAATCAGCCCGGCACCTCAACAGCCGCGCTGGTTCAATCACGCAGAGATCACTAGGCATAGGGATCTCTTCACAGCAGCATACAACGGTGGGGCTGAAGACGGAAGGAGTCTGGAAAAGAAAAAAAAAGAGTGCAAGTCCGTGTCTCGTGAATTCATAACGGCACTACAACGCTACGGCACGATTCACGTATCGAGAAAATAAAAAAAAGGAAACACGTGAAAAGCAGCCGGGACCACTCGCCTGCACTGAATTAGGTCTCTTCGTTGAATATTTCACGGCCCGTATAAACCCCTTTGTAGTCCGGAACATTGGCCTCGACGTACGTAACAATAGCTCAGGACCAACCAGAGCAATTGTTATTGATTCCACAGCAACAAAAGTTTCAAATATACACACAAATAGCAGTTAATGAACCGAATGAAAACACACACACACACACACACATATATATATATATATATATATATATATATATATATATATATATATATATATATATATATATATATACACACACACACACACATATAAATGCACGTAAAGTTAAACATCTGGCTAAAATCTGATAAAAGAAATATCAGTTCTAAAAATTGCCTCAGAGAGATTTGTTTATTTTCAATTAAGAAAGACAAAATCGAAAACGTGCTATTTGAAGATAAATAGATTAAAGGAGATTAAATAAAGAGGGTAACTCGATTAAATATTAATGCAGAGCACTGGTGATTGAACATCGACGCATATTATATCAGAATTTAAAAATGTAAGAACTGTATTTACCATTTTTCCGTTAGATTCTATGTAAGGTAAAATCACGGATAACAGAATAGAAACTCTTATTAGTAAAAGGTAAAATATGATACTTTTAATTTATGTTTGTTCTTAAAAAAATGAGAACGGTGTCTACGAAAAGACGGTAATACGAAGATTGATAATTGTACCTTGACAGCACATTACCTGACCTGACAAGATATTAGTTGATTAGAATTACTTGCACCAAATGAAAGAGAGAACGTACTTCTTTGATGGATATAAATAATTAAGTGAAGCCTGACTTTTGAAGGTTGATTGTAAATACCTCTGTTACATAAAACATACTTAAATTATGGCTGTAAAGATAACGCAATGGCACTATCTGAGGGTTAAAACTTTTATTCAATGAGCATCGGAGCTCGTCATATTAGAAACGAATAAGACGATTTTATCTAGTTGAAAACTTTATTTACAAATAAATAATAAACATTATATGCCTAGAGGGGAGAAAAAAAGAGTGGCTAGGCTTGTACTGTAACTAATCAGGTCAATTTTGAAAACAAAAGAAGTTAAGACAGAATTAGAATAGAAGTAGGATAGGATGAACCATTATTTTCAGAAAAAAATAACCTGTAGAGATTTCATCTAGAAATGATTTTCCCTACGTTGCCGACGTGCGTAGCATATTTCATATGAATCCTCTGCCCTACTACGGCTACGTAGTGCGGATGTGGATGATGGAATAAATTCGAGTTATCGGCAGAACTTCGTTAAGCATGAAATTAATTGATGGGAAAGCACAAGAAAGTTTTTTCACCCTCAGGTAATATTGCTTCCATGCTATCAGGCGAAAAATATGCAACCAATCAGAGTAAAATATTTAATCTTGCCAGCTGGCGATGCTCAGTGACATCAGAGTAACGAATAGATTTAGCACATTTGTTTTCGTGTCTAAGATCACGTTCATTAAATGTCGCGCTCAAGAATAATTACTGCCACATATACTGAAAAAGAAAAATAATGAACAGGAATACTTTTAAACGTTAGCTGAGAGCTGCATGCCTTCGAAAAGACGTTTAATAGTTATCCAAATCAAAATAGGCAATATTAAAACCAAGTAATATTCACAATTTCTAGTTGGAGTCTTATCTCTGGTCGGAAGTTAACTTTTTGTCGAACATGGACGCATAGGAGAGGAAGTTTTGACACTGGCAAACAGGAAAATTTCAATTAATGCATGGCAATCGGACAATAGTCATTTAGACAATAATTAGCTTCCAATCTAGTGTCCCTTGATCTAGATGTCTTGAAGGCGTATAAAATAATAGAAGAAATTTAGATCCCAGTGCCATGAATATCCCGAAAAGACTCCATCTCATCTACCGAATGATCACTAGAAATAATATATGGTGCTTGAATTGTTGAACCTAATTTTTTCTACTGTTCAACTACTGGGAATAATAATTGTACTTGAAAAAGGATTAACTATATTACTCAATCCCCGGCAAAGCTTGTAGTCATAGATAAAAGCATAATTAATCTTGATTAATATCAAGCCAAATTTATATTATTTCTTAGCATCGACAGATTATAAGAATTTTATTTACTGAAGTTTTTCAATTCTCATATCAGAAGTGATTCACATCCTAGTTTTTACAGTACACGTAATACGTTTCAATTTTACATTCACCAAAAGTCAAAGAATCTAGAGAGACTAACCACTACGCAGGGTATAAAATGGGCGAGGCCTTTTCATGACCTACCCAGTGTTTGGTCACGTAATGCTGCCGCTTTTAGCTTCGAACCCCAGTGAGCATGAGAGAAAAAGGAGGGACTTGAGAAGGAGAGAAAAGGTAAGGACTGACGAGGCAGTGCTTTCTCTCAAAAGCGCAATCTTTTGAGTGAATGCTACGGCAAAGACTATGCCTTTTTATGCATTCGTCTTTTACCCCTTTTTTATGAGATGCCCCTTTTTTGAGAATTACATCAGTCTTAGCGGAGGAAATGGGACGCGTTTCCGTTGGGCTGGATGTTCGCTCAACATTCTCGTTGTCGTTCTTTGAAGGCAAAACAGATTTCAGTGTGTCAAATGGATTTAAACTCTATTCAATGGATCGGAGGTGCATTTTCTCAAAATTCTTTTATAATCGAAGATAAACTTATAATTTTAAGTCTACCTCACTCATCATCAAAAGCCATCTGCCGTGGTTGACAGGTCCACGGAGACCTCTTTTCCGCCATGTTTTCTTTTCCTTTGCCCCTCTGTTCGTTTCCACATAACCATCACCCTCTTCCACATCGTCCGTCATTTTGACCTTTCTCCGCCCTCTTTGCCTGGAACTCCCACCGTTCCTTCTAGCAGCTCCTCTAAGAGGCAGTCCCTTCGTAGCACGTGTCCAAGCCAATTTCTTTTTCCTTTTTCGATTGTTGTCAGCAAACTTCTCTCTTCTACCGCTCTCCTCAACATCTCCTCATTCCTCGCCCGGTCTGTCACTTTGCTTTATATGTTCAGCCTACCTCACTACCGATATAAATAGTGCATGTTCTTTCAACATAGTTGAAACCTTAATATTTTTCATAGTCTCTTGCATTTCAACCATCTTGTAACCAAACTATCGATTACATGACAACGTTACAGTTCAAATAATAGAGTATAGAATAATGAATAAGACAAAAATAGATTATTTGGAAATATTTCAGTAATATTTGACGAAATTACCCTCTCTCGCAATTATTCCTAACAAATTTTGCAACGTTTATTTTGTGAGAGACACCTCCGAATGTCCAAAGGAACGACAACCTCAGGGGAAACTGCTGCCAATATTCTAATTAGTAAAAGTACCTACCCATTCTAATTCAGTATAGGGCAAATGAAAAACGATTTATAACAACCATTCAATTTTAGAAAGTTTGGTGAAATTTCTTTGTGAAGCCACCTGTATTAGCTATCCTCGGCCGCCATCAAAGCGCTTCAGTAATTGAATAATTAGGCATACAAATTTGCTTTCATTATATTGGTTTATTTTACTAATATGGAATAATATTATTTACATTTTATGCAATAATGCACCATTACTTCAAATAAATCTGAGTCCCTGGCACACTAAGAAAGAACAGGGACTTAATTTTTGTATTGAATCGCTATTTTACCCAAACTATTCTAAGAAGGAATTCATCTAAAATAAGCATACTTCTTGGGATGTTTCCTATTTACACTGGTAAGATAATCTACGGTTGAGTCTCATTATATATATTTGACCATCAATATTTTCGTAAAAGGCTCCTAAAATTGCGCATTCAATTTTTTTAATAAAGCAACCGGGATGACAAAATTCACCATGGAAAGCTCTCTTTATCTGTATATATCCGTCGAAATTAATACATCAGAAATTCTAGAAAGTGAAACATTTTAGATTCATCCTATTCTTTTTCAAACGTTTGAATAATAATGCTATGAACATAAACCCAAGCATACCAAATTTAGCTTTTGCCTAAATAGTAAAATTCTGATGCTTGTACTAAATAAATGTTTGTTTTCCTATTGTGAGAAAGAGTAGTGCAATATTCTATTACATTTGCTTATGTCTTGTGAGGATAGGTACCTTAGGAGGAATCTAAGATAAGGTATATTCTTATATTTTTTCGCCCTTTCTCCAAGAAGAATGAATTTATAATTAAAATCCAAAGACGTCAACATGACAATACCCCCTAATTCAGCAGTTATAGAATTACTTAAGCATTTATAAACGTGTAAGTCGCGGTAGTCCAGGGGGTAGAGCGTTGGACTGCTAACCGGAGGGGCCCGGGTTCGATTCCTGGGCAAGGCACTCAGGGTAACCGTGATGTGATTTTTCGGGTACCAGATCTTCCTGGGAAACCATAACCGGCACAGGGAAAGGAACTGGCCCCTCTACCCTGATGTGTGAATTTCACACGCCGTCGGGCTTAGTACTGGGTGAACTCTCTCATCACCTACCAAACCGACCTTCTGGTCGATTGCAATGTTTATGGTTTTGTAAACTTATAACAAAATTTCATAATGTGCGCTTTATTTTCAAGCATGAGTTTGGAAATGCCTAGGCATTTCCATGCCAATACATATGAAATATATTGCCAACCTAAATCTTCTACTTTTTCACTAGAAACACATAAGTGTATTTATACAAATAAATAAAACTAGTAAACAGCGCTTTTGTCAAACCTAGAGAGAGAGTAAACTATGCATATTTTCACAGTAAATTTATTACGGCACCATCAATTTCGACACAAAGGCCATATCATAGTATCCAAATTTTCTACCTCATGATGTCGCTTGTGCGTCAAAACCAATAGTGCCGAAATAATTTTACTGCAAAATTGAACATACATAAGCTTAACTAAACTGCACATGAACATAAAGCTTAACTAACACTTAAAAAAATAAACAATAGTCGCGTTTACCTTTGATATCATGATTTATACATTATTTTCATGAACTTCCGTAATTATATTTTGAAGGCAGATTTCTGGAAACATCTTGCCCTAGCAATAAACTTAAATGGGAATTTACAAAAGGAAATATCTGAAAATATGAATCAACGGCAATTCATGGATATTATGTGAATGAGCGAGAGTTACGTACCACAATTATGACGCATGGTTATTAAGAAAGATGAACCGAAAGCACAGGATGAATAACTGATCGTAGCACTTTTTCTCTTGATAAAATTAATGTTTTACGACCGAATTTCGATGCATTACAGCATCAGCAGGTTATGATGATGTAGTAATACATTGACGTAATAAATTGACGTAATACATTGACGTGACATTGACGTAGACATTGGACCACATGCTAAGTAAATGAGAAATGCTTTAAAATATGATCCCAACGAATAAAACTTTTATGAATTAATTTTCCATTTGACTAGAAATTGGATGAAACCACTAAAACATTTCATAGCATGTAAATAAATGAGGTTGGATTCTTCTATAAAATCATTTCTTATCAAATCTGGTGCCTTAATGTCTTTTATTTTTTCTAATATAATCTCTTATTGATACTAATTCCACCCTAAAATTTCCTTCATGAAAACTGCTCATACTTAAGTTTTCTAAAATCATTGTTTGGCCGAGATTAATGGCACTCATATTTTATCAGAATAATTTTAAAAAATGATCACAGTTTTTAATTTTTAAAAATATTTTTCATGAACCCACCTTTAAAAAAAAAGATTGTCACCTTGGCATATACTATATTTACCCAAATAGAGACCATTACCTTCAAGAAGGAGCTTGATTGTTATTGTTAATAGCCCCCATAAGTACGTAGCTGTAAAGGATTTTCATGTATTACGGAAGATCATAAATTGAAAGAGATAGTATTGCAATTATTAAGGATCGACCCTGCTCAAAAATTAAGTAAAATACTTTGGTCACAGGAAGGCTTTATATCTTTCAATATACTTTCTCGTACAGTTTACTATCTGCTATAACTTACATTTTGAAACCGTTTTAATGTGGTGATAAATGAGGTCATCCCCCTAAATGAAACACAATGAGTTAAATCATCAAAAGTGTTGATATGACGTGTGGTCCTTACATACATTTCCAAGTATGTATTCCATTTTTTTAACGAACTATTTATAACCCATGATTTCATCCCCTTGCAAATTTCATATGTCAATCTAATCGGTTTTTTCGTAAAACCAGGCAATTTTGGGTGCAAATACCTGTTGATTGCATTCATTGATATCTCATGAAAAGGTCAAAAAGTGCCAACTTTTCGCTCGGGATTTAAATATAGTAACCTTGTGTAGGATATCAGTTTAAATTCTCAGCATGGATTAACCTTGACCCCAAAAAAATAAAAGTAGAAATTCCCTCCTTTCCATCGATATAGACTTCTAAAAAATTAATATGGCAGAAAACCTAGGTTTTGAGAGGTTAAAAGAGCTTATGTAGCGAATAAAAGATTTGACCAGGCAATCTATTTCTTCGTCTTCAATCATGGAATTATCATCATGCACAGGGAAATGCTCGGCTATGCTTCATGGTAGAAATAACAAAAAAGTTACCATTGCCTTGCAGAAAAGGTACTTTGGCAGACGTGCACGATTTTTTTCTCTTTAAAAAAATAAAATTGCATCCTACATTAAAAAGTCATCATAAATTGATAAAACCAGTACGTCATATAAATATCAATTCAAGAATTTTGAAGTTGCTCTAAAATTAATACTGAGTATTTAGCAGAAAACCCTACACCACTCTATAACCCACAAAGCAACTACTCATAATTTTGTTCTAATACATCATTCTGTAATGAGTTCATTCTTTCTTTCCATAAATTCGCTGAAAATGATGGCAGAAAACTCTTGACAAAAAAAAAGAATTCTTGAATAACAGCAAATGTCAGACAAGTATAGTAAAATATTTATCTTTGAAATCAGAAATGTCATTTCACTTCGCGCTCAGGCAGAGCGCAGCTTAGCTGGAAACCAATCAATTAAGACATACTTAAAGTGGACATGCAAAGATTTATGGGCTCACACGTTTCTATAATTTACTTAATTAAATTGTGCAAAAAAGTAGATTTTTGGATTACAAAGTCTTAAAGAGAATTAACGTAGGAGGCATATATAAAAGGACGTTAAACCTGATTTATTATGGGAAATTAGAATGTCATTGACTAAAAAGTTCAAGACGAAAAAAATAACAATAGATTGAGAAATCAGTAGTATGAGTATCAGGGTATGAGTTTAACATTTAATATCATTCTATTAAATGTTTAAGAATGTTTGTTTCAAGTCTGTCTAATAATCACAATTGAAAACGCATGGGAAGTGCTTGGACTAATTTTTAACATCTTCTGATAAGATGAAGTATGGTTTTCTGCTTGAAAAATTGAAGAAACAATATATTTGAATTACTTCGGTTGACCAACTAATACACGATAAAATCTTGACCTACGATATCGAGAAAAAATTTTAGTTTTTTTGAAAAATTGTTAAACCACTCGTTTGTATTACTAGTGCCATTTAGGTCAGCTCATCGCTAAACGGATTTCGGCACAGAAAGAGCATAATTACGTTTCCGGCATTTAAAACATCCTCGCTTTTCACAATATTTTGCCTGATTTTGTTCCATTCAAATTCCTCCGTGCATTCTGAAATACTACATAAATGTTTACGCTCATATTTATACTAGACGATGGTATTCTCTCGAACATATTCAAAAAATTATAACCATTGCCAGGGCATTGCACTCAGTCGACCTCACTATGTGATGTCTCCTTTATTCTTCATTTTGAGATATTACGTCATCGCCGACAGCGACTATTTCGGTCTCCAATAATGGGAAAACGCACCGAGGAATGCCGACCTAGGATGACTGAAGTCTGGCCAAGTATTTAAGCTATCTACTGAGTGAGAGGCCGAAATGGACAGAGGCAGACTCTCATGGCCTAGTGCTTCGCCTCAAGACACAACTACCCCTTGTCTTGTTTCTGCCACAAATTGCTACTATTCAATAACCACAGTAAAATAGCCTATATTAATGAACATTATTTCATTCATGATCATGATTTGAGATTCACGTCTTATTAATGTGATATTATCCATATTCTGCAACAAGAAAGATTGAGTTTCAATCGCGGTAACTGCTATAGGCGTAAGGCCTTCCAGCTTTTACTTTAGAACGAGCATAATCGATGTTTTCAGGCTTAACTTGTTGAAATCCATTATCAT
This sequence comes from Hetaerina americana, assembly GCF_022747635.1. NCBI lineage: Eukaryota > Metazoa > Arthropoda > Insecta > Odonata > Calopterygidae > Hetaerina > Hetaerina americana. The sequence continues at coordinate 33,993,976 of NW_027287427.1, read as the reverse complement.
TGAAATAAAAATACCAATATATCTTAATGAGTATGAGATGTACCCGAGGATGATGCCGATGCGTCGAAAATAGTGGTACCGAATACAATTGAGTGGGAAGATACACTGGTATAAATTTTTATAGACAGAAATGTTTACTTTATTGATATTACTTGGGTGTCTTACGTATGACTAAAACTTCTGTACTTCGACTATCCAAACGATTTTACAAAAAAGAAAGAAGCTAACGTGAAGAAAGGTTTCTTTTCACCCTTGCTATAGTATTTTATATTCACATGTATCTACATAAATACCCCTTGATCCGCTAAAAAGGTTTATCATAAGGTATATCCTACCTATATGATATTTTTCCACCTCCTGGTATTGTGGCATATTAAATAAATGGCGGGTTATCTCCCGAACGATAATTGCATGTCGTACTTAACATTTAAGATTACATACTACCTTCGTGAGCAAAATATATCTTGTATCTCTGCAAAATATAATTTTTAACTAAATTCAGCAAAACATTTTGAGTTCATCAGAGAGTTGAGAGAATATGTAATGCTATATACATGCCTCACGGTATGCTCTATGTGTTATATTTCAAGGATAGTTTATTAATTATATTAAGTTAAAAATTTACCCTAATATTTTAAGGTTTTATTCAATATTCTCTGCCTAAAAACAGAACATTTCCATCAATTCTAAAATAATTAAGTCACCTCAAAATCTAAGATACCCTTATCAATGTAATGTAATATATTTAATCGTGGAAACTACAGCGTCTTTAGATGAAATGCAGAGAGTTATTTTGCAATTCTGCACACCCTGTTTTCGACCTTGCAAATTAAATCCCCCCAATTTACTCATTCGAGACAGAAACAGAGGTGGAGAGACAGGAAAAGGGATAAACTCTGGGATTGATTTCCTTTACCATGCAACCGGCATTGGTTTCCACTCCATGTACCACGCTCGCTCCGAAATGGTTTTCTCGTCTTCTCAATAAGAAGCCTGTCCGCAGAGGAGAGAGGTATAGAGGGGGAGAGAAAGATGAGAGAACATAGTGAGGAAACGAAGTGTTTTTTTTGTATTAAAAGAGTCAAAGCGAGAGATAGCGAGACAACAAAATGAAAGTGAAGGAGTGAGAAGAAAACCTTACAGACACGAACATTGATCTGTCAATCCGTTTCCCCCTCTTCCATATAACCGGCATCGGGTACTCTTCTCTTCCTTTCCCACCCATCTGTCTTCTCTTGCCCTTCCTCAATCTCGATTCGGTCCACCAGGTCGTTCACAACCTAACACAAGATTCGCCGTTAAGGTGAATAAGAGGGAAGAAAATCGTTTTCCACCAATTTCCCCGACTTATATCGTCAGTTGGCAGAGAAAAAAATGCTAGTACAGAGTCCTTCACTGGGTCCTCCTTTTTTTTGTCCCGGTGACAATCCGATTATCCCTTTCTCCCCAGTTCCCAATAGCTACCACCATATATCCGCAAAACATTCACACACTACCCAATCCGTGATTTTCCTCCCTTGTCATCGCCCCATTACGACTGTGAGTGAATTTCATCTTGATGCATGAAATTTTGGGTCGTATTAAAGAAATTGGACGAAAATCAGGAGTTGCTCTTCTGTCTGGCGAAGACACTTGAATATATTATTGAACTGGGCTCTTTATGAAGGGGTGAAATTTGTGAGGATGTTATAAAAAAGGGAAGGCAGCATAAGGACGTATGTTGTGCGCTTGTCTCTCAATGAAGGAACTAAAATGTTATTTGAAAATAAGGTGCTCTTTCCCATGGAATCATAATACCTCTTAGCACATCATGCCAATAGAGACTCACTGAGACAATTCAAATTGCTTGATTCGTTCACTCAATACTCGTGAAACAAAGATTCTTATGTTTTCTTAATCAGTCTCGTACCGAAGGACGTGTCAACGTTATTGAATAAGTATTCACCAAACTATATTGATATTTATAAAGAATTTATGGATGGGATCAATCCTAAAATGTAATGAAGAAGACTCCCTAAAACATTAAGATAAGTAATTAACAATCGTGTTTACGTTTGGGATCGTCCTTGATAAATCAATTTCACGATCTGCAATTATTACATTTTATAGGAAGATGTTCTAGTTCATCCAAAACTTAGAAATAGCATATATATAAAAAAGCTTAGATGTAAAATAGCACAGAGTATAAAAAACCAATCCTGTAAAACTACTTTTCGGTCTAAATCGAATTAAATCCTACTACCTCGCGTCCTGAATGTGCATTTTTTGTTCCTTATTCTTCTCCTATTATTAAAAATATTTGGAGCATTTGACATGGTAAATATACCGCACTTTAGTGAAAAGATGCTGATGATTAAGTTAAACAAATTGGATAAGGTATGAACAAAATATTGAAGGCAAGCAAAGACATGGCTCAACACTGACGAACGGATTGATATTTTTAACAAAACGTGATCAATTCTGAATGTTCAATGATACTGTCGTATATCCTAAAACATACAATTATGAGCTGCTAATGAAGTTAGAATATGGTATGAATAAATAAAAATAATTTCATCAATTTAATTTATAACCCCTTTCTCCAACTTTCAAATTAATTTTATCAAGCACAAAGGAAGCTTAAATTGAAAATGGAGCCTGGATTTTCACAGGGAATACTTGAGAAGGTAAAATGAAACTTCATGGAAAAAGAACTTAAAGTTTTATGGCATGCTTTCATCATAGGTATATTCCTTTAATAGAGAAACTTAGTTTTTTCTCTTTACATTACTATTTCGTTTTACATAAATTAATAAATATGGATATTAAGACATATGCAAGGAAAATAAGCATGCGTATAAAAGAAATCTGGGTAGTGTTTCATCCATCATCTGTAATTTGAAAGCCATCAGTGCTAAGATACGAGTATGTACTAATCACCGGCGTTAAGCGGGAAATACTCGTATTCCTACTATTGCAGTACAAATAATTAATAAGGGAACCAAATTGAAATATGTACCACTTACCACACTAAAATAACTGCACTATATATTTATTCCAGAGAAACAAAATTTATCGCTTGATACAGTAAATTTATTAAACGCGATATTTACTTTGGATTTCCTTTTAAGAAAAAATGTATTCTGAAAGACAAAAAAGTAATTCATTATAGTAGAATGACCATCACCTCGTTTTGGATATTATAAGTACTTAAAATATGATGAATCCTCCATTATTATGTCAACGCAATTATTAATTACTTTATTATCTTATTCTATGCCACATTCATCCGAGTGAGAGTAAGAAAAAATACTCCTGTCACGTACTCTCTATATACAGCAGGCTGTTTGTAACCACTTCATTGGCTTTTCAGGACTACGCTTTATGAAGTGTTGAGAAATTCTGTTTTTCGCGACTCGTTATGACTACCCTTCATCGTGTATCATTCACAGAAACGTTTTCAGTCTCATTTCATATATAACCACATCATCATAAATGAAGCATTATTAGCGTTTCAACTTTTCTAAACAAAAACTAACGTTATTGAATGGTATATAAATGACTACTTTATCCCTATAGATGACGTTATATGGAACAATAAATGGAAAAATAAGAGAAATAATTTGGAAAACCTGGGTACAAATTGAGAAGAACTAGGAAAATGAAATTTAAGGATAAAAGGAAAGGTTGTACTGATAAGTAGATCCAAGGGACCAATATTTAAGCAAAAAAGTTAAGTGAAAGAAAAGGGAAAAGATTTATCAAGATGGAAAATATTTAAAAATATTTCAGTAACAATGGAAGATAGTCAACTTTGGATTGATTAACTAATGAAAGAATATCTTCGTCGTCGTCGTCGAAGTCACATAGTAATCCCATAAATAGACAATTATAATTACAATAGAAAAATTACGTAATGGCGAAAGAACATTTATAAGCTTCGTAAAATACTACAAAAAGTATACAGAAAAAGATTCATTAAAGTAAAAGTAATGTACGCAGAAGGATATATTATAAAATCATAATTTGCATGAGTACTTCGGTTGAATATTAATATAGTTCAATCTAATAATATCATTAATTTTAAATTATAATCACCATTCATAAGAACTCGCCTTCCTCAAAATCTTCCAAGTGATAGGCAACATTTTTTATTTAAATTTTTCAAATGAAAAATAACTACTACATATCTTTGTTGTAATTCGTTTGAACTTCATGATGATATACCAGAAAATATACATAATATAATGGATAATGGTAAATTACATGTACCCAGCAGCGCACTGTCACAATAACCACGGAATATAATAGAGCAAACAGAGGATAGGGGGAGAGGGTGGGAGTGATATAAGGAGAGAGAAAGAAGAGGGAAGGAAAGATCGTGGAGGGAATGGCAGAATCAGAATATGCGCCTGAATGGCGTAGCTGGGGAGTTGGAGGGATTCCTGGAGCGGAGTGGAGAGGAAAGAGTGGTGTCGCGAGGGGGCAGTTAGGCAAATTAGTGTGAGCTGGCACCATTCTGAAGGGAAGTATGGGGGAAAGGGGACTGTCCAGGGGGTAAGGGAGTGGTACAGACGAGGAAGGAACGTGGATCGTGAGTTAGTTGGAGGGTTTGCTAGAATGAAAGTTTCGCCTCCTCCGCTGCTGCTATTGCGGTGATTTTAAAACGGACGAAATATAAAAAAAAGAACCTGAGTAAATATCTCCCTACTCGGCTCTGCTGCAACCAGGAGGACTTTGGGAAATTAGCTTCGAGAACGTGAGGGAAGGGGGGATACAGTAGAATCGGAATAAAACAGAGGGAGTAAATGCGAAAACATATCGAAAAAAGGGTAATTACAGTCCCCGTTCTTTAATCTAACTCTTTCATTATCAAGAAAGTTGTTATTTTAAAAAATAAATAATGAGAGTCTTTAATTCATTCATTTCGACCGTCCCTTTCCCCCGATCCTCAACCTCCCACCCATCCCCCCATACCCAGACACCCAATTTGCACGATCGTTCATCAGGAGTCCATGTCAACGTCATCGTTTTGCTGCTTCCAATGTTCCCCCAAAGGCGATGCCGTTGCTCGTTTTTCTAAAAAAATAGCGAAAACGAAATTATTTAAGTTTTCTCGTTATACTTTTGGAGAATTTTCTTGTTCGCTCGGACTTGGACTAATGAAGTCGCGGAATGCGGAATTTCTGCGGGAGATGTAAAGAATTGGTTCATAATTTAGGGGGAAATAAATTCTTTTCTTTCTCTATTCATAGAATTGTTTTAAGTATGTGGCTAAATGGCAGCTGGCCATTATTTTCATTTGTATAGACAAAATTAGTAATACGGAAATGATATAAATATACTCTGTTATTTCTTTGAATAAAAGTAACCACCATTTTAAAATACCCATTTCATGGTCGCATACACAGGTAAACTTCACTAACAAAATTTCACATCACAAAAAAATTAGGTGTCCTAAATAAATATATTATGAATGAAGTGTATGTATGCGTAATAAGCCTGCATACATATTAATGTAACTATACTCGTACATGCACAAATGAAACAAATACTAAGAGATAAATACATTTTATAAATTAGAACGTTACCTAAGCCTAAGCATAGAAACACATGTTTGAAATACAATTTGGTAAAGAAAATCTTTTGTGATGAATTATTCATTTTATTAAGCTAAAACAACTTAAATCACATAAATAAAATATAAAAATTACCCTCTCGAAAATGATATTGCTTTACGCTAGACATAAAGGCCTGTATGAGCCATGATACTGTAATAATTCCCACTTTTCGAGTTTTGGAATCAAAATATTTATTGTAGTCAAGAATTATCTCTAATAGTTTCGTTAAATCCCGAGTTATTTAAGACATGCACCAATTATAAATATTATTCCCTTTCTGGAGATTCCAAGAAAACGCCAAGGCTAGAAAAATAATTGGAAATTTATTCCTTTGACTCACCCATATATTATGCTACAAAGGAAAAATAGACATAAGTTCCATAAATAAGTAAAGAGGGATTAAATTAGCATATAACGAGGTAAAATGCCGTGAATTTAACGTCATGGTAATTCAAGCAATCGCCGCACGGTAAAGTTTTTAAAGAGAGAATATTTCACACTGGACCGTTAATGTTTTTCACGCTTCTTTCGATGAATTAATTCATGGAACGTTTTTTCTCTAGCACATTAATGTAATTTTACAAATAAAATTATATGACCTTTAATTTATTTTCCTCTCGTATTAGTTTGCTTAGTATATTCTTCTTCGTCATTCAAATTTATTGCTCAATTATTAGTAAATTTTGAGGCTTCTAACTCTTCTGTAAAATGTCCTGATTTCTTTTTTCCAGTATTTGGGCATTGGTTGTCCATTTTATTTATAAAGTTGGCAAACGTTGAAAATGTACTGAGAATGAATATATTTTTCATTCCTATGATGAACAGCCATTCTCTTTAGGTAAATATTGAAGTAGAAGAGACTAAACGAGATAATGCAGAGTAATATTTGTATTTTGCAGTACTATAGAGTAAAATGGTTATTGTAGTGGGCACATTAAGGAAAGTATTGCCTAAGCTAAATAAGAGTCAACAAGAAGACGATAGCTAATGAGAGATACACTCGGTAAAAGTGTAAATCAATGACTAGTTAAGACTTAACATATGAGTGCAGCGCTTTCTGTATATAAAACCTGGCAAGAGCAAGGGGATGAGCATAGCTTAAAGGATTTTCAGATTTGGGTAGGGCAGAGAGGAAGTTTCTAGGCGTAATCCGAAGAAGGAAAGTGGGCGAGGGAAATTTAAAAGTAGTGGGACATAGGATGTTGGATGGGATATAGGATGAATAGGATATTGAAGGCCGTGAATATGAGATGATTTTTGGTAAGCGGGATGGAGGGTGGAAGACTTTCTGGAAAATATGAAGACAGAGAGATGTTAAACAGAAATGAAGAAATAAATAATGCATGACAAGCAAGATGAGAATTTCGTGATACATAGAAGTAAATATTCTTTCAAGTCCTTTCAAAATCTTCCTTAAATTGATAGAATACCTTGAACGAATTAATTTCAATATTTAAAACGGATACTTATATCGGGATATAGTGCCTTTTCACAGTAGAATCTAAATTATGACGAGCGTGATTTTGCTATATTTCAAGGCTTAGATATTCTAATATGTATGAGGTGTAATGGTATCCATAGGTATTGTATTAGAAGAAATTATTGAAGATATCTTACAGTGTGCTTGAGAACAAAACTATGTAGTTATCCATCGGTAATACACGTTAATGAAATGATCAATAGAAAATATTATTTCTGAAAAGAATTCGTACGATATTTATATATCGGGATGTTCGGCGATTTGCCATTGACTTTTAAATTTATCAAATACATCGATATCCCAGACAAAAGGATTTTCTCCCATACTGAAAATCCGCAGAAACAGTCATTCTACAGTTTAGAATATATCATAAACTCTCAAAATTTAAGATCTAAGGAATGTCATCAGAAAATATTCCTCAGAACGTGGAAACACGTTAATCAAGAATAATGTTTTCATTTTTCATCCATATTTATTTTAATTATATTCTTTTCTGCCTTCGGCGTTTAAGTACCTATCACCGCCTTTATAGTACAAATTTAGGTCCTGCCTTAATAGCGCATAATACATAATTTCATTATGTCAATATAGAAATTTCATTTCTCATTTAAAATTAATCTGGACTACATTTTCAATATTCACTAAATCTGGTACTCTTCAAATTGAACTCAGCAAAAAATAAATCGGTTTTTCCTACGGCAGATTATGCGTCATTTTTATATAAATTCTTTCTACAAAATTGAGCGTATGCAGAATCTCAGTGAGATGTGTATTCATAATCCACTATTCCGATCTCATATGCTTCATCGCCAAGGTCGAAGCTGTCAAAATGCACCATTTTTTATTGAAATAATCTAATAGATAATAAAATACAGTAATATTTTGGAAAAATCGGGAATCAATCCAACGCCTATACTTACCATACCCAACTATCTATTAGATAAAAACTCTAATTACTGCAGTCATGCAAAATAGTAATTTTTCAAATGGTAATCAAGAATATTTTTTGGCAGCTTCCAGGCTTAAAAGACCACAGATCGGCGGTATTACATAATTATTAAAACCACTTCGACCTTCACGTCATTGATGTATACAAAATATTTCCATAAAATTCATTCATTCATGACAATTTATTCAATTTCAATGTGTCAGAGGAAAATTGTACATATCGTTTTTCCTTTCATCTTAAGGAAGATATCTGCTTTTTAGTCAAAGAGTTCTACTTTTATTTACATTTGAACGAGCTAAATACTGAAATATCCTATACTCTTTAAATCGCATGCCTAAAATACAAAATATTCGCGTAAGAAATGCACATATCTTATACTCAAACAGCAATAAATTTCCTCTGAACCAGGGAGAAAACAGAAAGAAGCTAGGAGGTTAAGTCCTTTCAATGGCAGCTTGTGTTGCCGGTAGGCTGAATATTTCCCACGCACTGAGCGAGAGCCAAATCCAGATTGAATGCATTCGTTCAAAACCCAGAAATTCTGGAGATAAGCCGTCCCCGGAGGAAGATTTATGCCGGCATCAAAACCTTAAATTCATCATGCCACTCGCACTGTAATCTCCCCCCTTTGACCGCTCTCCCACCTTCTAGCCTTTCCGCTGCGCGGAAAATAACCGGCCTCTTTGGATTCAGCGCATATCCCCCATACCCAAATGCGAGAGAGGTCATTTGTGAGCATGAGGGAGTCGAGTGAGAAAAGCAGGGTTGGATTAAAAGGTGCCGAAATTATTTGCGGATAGGGTCATCCGGGGCCGAAAGGAGTGATAGCGATGCGCGCCGCGGAGAGGGCACTATCGTATACGCCTGGCGCTTGTCTTCGGGGCGTCCAACAGCGACCATCTCTCCCTCTCCTCCTCCCTCCCACAACTTTTCCGCGAGCTTCCGTCGCGAAAGAGAGAAGGCGAAGCAAAGCGATGGCTCTCAAAATTCCCGAAACTTCGTAATATGCACTCGACTCGGTCGTCTTTCCCATTCCCTGAAGCCATCCATCTTTTTTTCCTTCACCTTCCTCTCTTCCCTCAGCTGAGCAGATGGTGGCGGCGGCGCCGCCGCACAGGGCGACCAGGAGCAGAAGCGGCCCACCCCGGAACAAGTTCAACAGCTGCGCTTGGCAGCGTTTATTTTTCATAATGGCCCGGCGCCGGCGGGGTCCCTACGGATGGAAGCCATTTAATTCTATTTCATTCCCCGTCCCCCGCCCTGGTGGCAGGGAACTTGGTGGAGCGGGGGGAGGAAGGGGTGTGAGTGGATGGTGGGGTAACTGAAAGTGATCCATCGAGGCGATCGGTCGCCAGTCTTGGAAAGGCGAGATTCCGCTCGGGTGGAAAAACTCATTTCCACATCTGCGGATCGGCATTTTAAAAAGGGACATTAAATGTGGCGTAAGATATTTCGAGGAAAAATATGCTCGATCAACTGCACGCTTTCTCTGGTTTTGTTCGGATTTTTGAGTCATTCTGGAACCGTGTTCTGACGTAGTTGAACACGCACAAATTAGAAATGACTGCCCTTTGGGAAAAAATACATTTCAAAAACAGCTAAATGATTTCTGTTGATGATCCTTATGTAACGACAACATTGTGCTCAAGTGAAAGAATTTGAGCAGTATTCAATGTGAAGTATAAGTATTCCACTTTTTTGAAACCACAAAATAGTACAACCAACAACTTTTTGCAAGCTTATTATTGGCAAATTTTTTATGACTTACGAGATATTGAGAATCAATTAACACATTGGTTTGAAGTGAATGGATAAATATATGCCGATGAAAGATATGAATTTATTTTTTTCCAACCCTAAGCTTTAAATTCGAGCAGTGAGATGTGGTATAAAATATAGAACCCAGCTTTCGTTTCTTCAAATTACTCGAAGTTTGTCGAGAGAGTGAATAAATGTGAAAGTTCTGAACACAATGAAGGTACGATAAATAAATATATAAATATTCTTGCTCAATCAGGACAACGATTGGGTCCTCATTTGAAAAAATAAGATAAAGGCACATTACGTTTTCAATTTCATTTTTGAACAACCCTAAGATTTGAATGGTACTGAATGGGAATATAGGATCTTTCAAAATAGTGGGAAGAAACAATTTTTAGGAAAGGTGGTCGCGAATGAGTCATGTGAATTAAATCATTCTAAATGCAGCTATATATTAAAATTATATCACCCATAAAAAATCATCCATTGGCATAAGGTTTTCCTTAATATTAAAAAGGAAAGTACGCGTGGTATAATTCAGGTTTCTGGTACTTGCCCGTGAAAGAATTCACTGGAATATAAATTTAAATTGGTTTGAAATTTTAAGGAACAGCTTAGAGGAGTTTAATTTCCTGGAAACAAGCGTACTCTTATACTGGAAATAATTAACATGTTTAGTGAGATTACTTTACAAAACTTAGTATAAAAAAATTGAATTGATAAATATCGAACAACAAGTTGCGTACCTAATAGTAATTAAATGTGCAAAATCCATTTTAGGCGCATTTATGAAAATAGGAAAAAGAAAATTAAAGACTTTGAGAAAAATAGAAGTGAAAAATGAAAGATCTCATTGAAAATAACCATAACATCCGACCAAGAGGACAAATCAACAGTCCATTTGGGAGGATTAGTTAATTCTACTGCTGACAGATATTAAGTTTTAAGAACAAATTTCAGATCTGTTGTTTTAATTGTTTCAATAAAAATTACATCAATGATGTGAAATGACCCCAGGCATCGAGGTACAGATTGCCGCTTTTGGACGTGCGTTGTAATATATTCAATTATTCTCAGGGAATGAGTGGATGAAGGTAGTTGGGGAGAGAAATCAGAGAGAACAATTCAAGAGAGTCTGATGGAAGTTGAATCTTTAACCGATCGATTTGAAATAAGATGAAGGGAGCGATCAAGCTCAAATTCAGCTTGAAAAAGCGATCTTAAAAGGATTTATTCATCACATTTAAAAAATATTCAGTATGTCTTTGCGAAGGTATGTGGCGGAAGATGGTTAGACGCCAACCGTGTATGCACAACCATCAGTTCAAGCATAATTGTGGACATATGTTAGTTCATCAACAAAAACACTAGAACACATACCTTGACATATTTAGCCGTATCAATAAATTTTTGACCAGAAAAAAATATGTTCATTTGCTTGGATAAGGACGAGTACTTGAATTTGTCGGTGACGTTGACACTCTAGTATATTACTTTACCTTTTTGGTCGATTCTATCAAAATAATTAGAAGCTATAAGAAATCGTAAAACGTCAAAAAAGTCAAATAACGTGTACCTTTCTAAAAGTCAAAACCTTGCCGGTACTCTTTTTGAATAAACGGGCTCTCCATATATGCTTACGCAACTTTAACAAATTTATAAATTTCACGATCAATTCTTCCCCCTTAGATCCCAAGTAATATTCGTGTATTCCAAATTTAGTCTCTCTAAAGTGGAGTCATAAGTCGCCTTCAAGTTTTCATTACATTTTTCTAAAACCGTAGCATTTGTCTGAATTAAAATTAGTACAAATAATCAAATCTAGCTTCTTTAATGCTGATTCGTAAATTTTCCTGAAGTGGCTGTTGCTCATGGAATAATTGTTGTGTGTATTACCCAGGTATCTCAATTGATTTCAAGTGCTTAATTAGATTCAAATTATTTCCTAATTAACGTCCTGTTTCTTTTTTCCTTTAATCCCAAACTTAAGATCTTTAAATTTCTGATATTTGATTCTAACCCCCACTCCTTACACTACTACGTCATTCGGTTAAAATTACTAGGGAGCATCCAGCAATCTTCCCTTCTTCCTTCTCTGTAAACCACTCTATTGTATGCGATCAATCTAATGTTATTGCTAAAGCGAAAACTTAGATTATCTACTTTTATAAATATAAATTACGTCTTATTTTAAAAACCCATTAAAAAATATATGAAAACTATGATTAATAAAATCCTTCGGTGGCATGTGCATAAAAATTGAAGGTAATAAAAATTATCCGATAAAGAAATTAAATTTCATATTTATAATACATCGTGAAAAAATTCACACAGATATTATTGCTGTTTAAAAATGTGATCCATTCCTTTGAAACATCGAGCTTTCAATAAATAGAATAAGAAATAAAAGTAAGCTAGGGAGAAACTGTGCATATGCATTCATACATGACATTTTCGCTAAATACTGCCTCTAACGACATTTAAGCTATTCATATAGGAAATTTAAGCTATTCACACCTGTACAACTTGGGGATTCTACTCTCATAGATTCTTTCAATATGCTCAAACAAGCGGTTTTCTATGCTAGTCCAAATCTTATGAATCTAATCCACATCTTCCATAATCCATTAAGTTATCTCCCTTCTATCCGTGGTATACTCATGGCACATAGCCGAAATTTATGGTTATTATGTACATACAATTTTCCCTTCCATGAAAAATATGGGAAGAAGTATAATTTTATCCACTGCCTTTTTTCCTTAAACAGTCATTATTTTGATTACCTATAGGTTCTACGTGTCCAAACCATTACTAAGAAACGTACAGATGATATATGAGTCTTTTTACTTAATAATTTTCCTTAAGTATTAAGTCAAGTTTTATGAGCTCATTGACTAATTATTTCATCGTTAACTCTTAATATTCATTCATTTTTCCACTGTCCTTTACAAAAAAACACTGGTTCGTTCAAGACGCATAAACTTAATTTTAAACTCTCTCTGATACCTCAATGAAGCTGTCCTTGTCTTTCTGTATATCTGTTGTTCCTTAACCTATATTCTTGTATCATCGACGTACTTTTATTGTGCGGGTGAATTAACATTTATATTAATTTCTTAACTATTTTTGCTCCAACGTCACATTTTTTCCGCTAACACAATGTTATACATTTACACCATGCTTTATTGCAAAACAGTCATTTGAAGTGGGTTTTACTCTTACGTTTGACTACATTGATTTACTAAATCGCTGATTCAGTATTTAATATTTCCTAAGTTTTATTTAATATGTTTTCCATATTCCCTCAAACGTGCTACAGCAATTTGATTGTGCTTTACATTATTAGTATTAGTAATCTACCCATCACGGTAGGTTTTTCATGGACACAAGTTACGGAACGCTACAGCAATAACTCTTTTACCTTCCCTTAAAAAACACAACCTGACATACAGCACTACATTAAGCCCCTCTTCAATTCCGCATATTTCCCTCCTCCCTTCAATCCTTCCAACAAGTCTTTTCCATTCCTACTGCTTCCTAATTTACCTAATATTTGCCCATTTACGACAGTCTTTAACATTTCACTGCCAGCATATGCTACACTATTTATTGCATATATCCTCAAAAAAAACATTAACTTTTCCTTAATACATCAATGTGCTTTCCATGTGTTCAAATATATATGCGTGTTGTAAAATCAGGGATGCAGTTATCCTATAAGTAGAGCCCTGGGCTAATTACTGGAGGGTTCAATTTCGTATGATGCCTCTGGACACCCTGAGATTCCCTCAAGCTGTGTGATGTTTTTGGGCACCAGATCTTATGGGGAAGCATAGGCGGCACAGAAAAAAATTGGACCCCCTACTCTGATGTATTAATTTCACAAGCTATTGGGTTTAGTACTAGATTGGCTATACTATTAACTATCCAACCTATCTTCGCGTTGATATCTGTTGTTGTGATAACTTAAACGCTATTTACTTTAGAAAATTTTATTCTTAAACACTACATAATGTGTGCCTCTATTTCAGTAGTCACAAACTCAAAGTAACCAAAACTGTTAAGAACTTGCAGACATTAGGAAGTAAACTCCATTCCGTTTTTAAATTAATAATAACTAGATAAAACCAAAAGAATGGCATGTGAACTAAAAGGTTTATGACAGAGTACAAGGATTATTAACGCTGTAACTTGCACTGCGTTCATATCTACATCACTCAATATTCACTCGATTGATCTCCCAATGACTCTTATATAAATTCTATCTATATTTTATCTTCCATGTTTTAAAGGCAGAATAATAATTAAGGCTGTTTTTACAGTTACAGTATTAGAGGTAAACTTAACGAGGCTTATTTTCTTAAGCTTTGAAGACAGGTTTCCCTTTAATGGCTAGATTTCCAAACATGCTAAAAAAAACTCTGTGCAAACCAAAATAATCTACTAAATTAACGTAAGGTAGCGCCATTTTTGTTGGCTTCATGGGACGCGTTATACATTTAAGGGGAGGCATTAATTAAAGCAGCTAATCATATTAGAAACCTAATGAAACTATGAAAATTACAATTTTATCAATAAACAAATTGTATTCATAATTAGATATGAATAATTTAATTCTTATTTAGGGCAATTTTAAACCCGCACATATCGTATAGGTTGAAAATTTTCCATACAAGTAAAATGTACGTTATAATTTCAAAATGAAACGGTGATGTTCATTCCATTTCCCGCAGGCTCGAATATTAAAATTCAATTCTCTATTTAATATAGTTGGTTACCTTCCATAACTGTGAAGTCATAATACTACGAGAGGGATAGATATAACATTTCTGAAAACACTGATCTTCGACATACTTTAATAGCAGCCTTAAAGTATCTGAAGCACCAGCTCTCAAGGTCCACCGAAGAATGGGGAGACTAACTCGTACATTTTAATGAGGTGTGACCTAACTGGCGTTACTGGCTGGGCTTATAATTGCTTCTTCCGGGCGAGAAAACTCATTACTCACAATTCATGATAAATTAGCTCTCTATCTCTTTACGAGCGCCCCTTCATATCAAACTGGGAAATACTTCTTCTTCTTCAACTAATCTTCTTAGTTTTACGCAAATACTAGATCCTTTCTTCATCAATGTGCAAGCTTCTTTATTAATAATATTTGTTTGTGCCAAATCCACCGACAACTGTATTCCTATTACTATTATGTTCAGCATGTTATCTCCTTTAAAAGAAAAATCAATATGGATACTTAGATTTGAGATATTATTTAACGTTGATACTCATATATAAGTAAATTAGACGGTATTTGCCAAAATTTCACATGAAGTACTCCCGGTGCTGAATATTATTTTTCATTGTTAGATTAATGAGGTGACTATGATATCGCAATCCGAAGACATACGAATAAAGCAGTGAATTTAAACCAAGGTATGTGTTTACCTAAAGAATTAATCGACATATCACCATTGGCATTTATCGTTTATACCCTTACTTCTTTTAGTCCTTCTTTGTGAGAATTTTCAAGTTCGAAAGCGATAGAGAACAATATTGCAGAAATCCATTTCAGCTTAGTAATTTTCTGGTCTCTTTCCAGCAAAAAACTGTCTGCTTCGGATTACTCGGAGTCCTCCGGCTTTGTGCTACGCACAGAATATGTGAATTATTTATTGTTAGCCTGAGTCATAAAAAAGCACTTTTGATCTTTTACAGCAGACTATAACAATGGACATGATTACAGATACCCAAACCCTATTTGGAGGAAAACTGACCCAGAAGGGAATCGAACCCAAGACCCTTGGGCTGGCAGACGGTGACGTTACCCCGCCGCCACATGAGGTAAATGATTAGTTTTACACCAGTCATTTGTTCCGAGATGGTTCGGTCAAGTTTAATCACAGCAGTGACCTGATTGAGCCTCTCCGCTATTCTCTCTGAAGCCATATTGGTTTTCAGATATGAATTGTCACGCTATTTTTCCTCCAACTTCGCCGTCATGGCGGATTTCAACTGACACATAGACACAGAAAATATTTCAAAACATTATACCTGACTGAGTTTTCCGTTTCCTTGGGTACATATTTTAGCTGCCTTTACTCTCCATTGCAAGAATGAATGATGACAACCACACCACTGGCTAGAACGCCGTCTCGGTTGTACATGTGGCGTGCAAGCGTATTTTTGTGCTCTGCAGGAAGTTTTATCTAGGCACTTAAGTTGCACATTTTTTTTCTCGAATATTGTTGCGTGCACATCGCGAACCACTGCAATAATGCTTAGCAGGCGGTATAAATGAGAACAAATTAGAAATGAAAAAAGAAAAGAAATCAACGAAAAGATACTGAATTCATTTTCTTGTTTCTCTTTATATCGTTTTTCGCGAATCATGCGAGGTCAAAATGAATTTAGAAAATAGGTTTTTCTGTAACAGCTACAATCTAGTTAAATTGGAAACTTTATGGTAATTAGATTTCTACTGCCACCAATAAAATCTTTCAATTGATATATTTTTAAATTTTCATAAAGAATAGAATCCTTAAATGGTTCTGAGTTCCTAACCCAAGTTATTTAGCAACCAAAAAATGCTTTGAAGTCGTGTCAAAACATTTTTTTATAGCTAATATTTTTTGCAATCTATATACTTTTAATGAAAACCAAAGGATGAGTCAGAAGTTCTGAAATAACATTTGTAAAAGGAGCCAACTGACAGCGTTTTCACTGTTTCTTCCAATCCTTAAAATTTCCAAAATTAATTTCACAGTACCTTTTATAAGGAATGGCTGCATTAACTAAATCTAGGGATATAATAAAGAAGAATACTACTTCGAAGAAAGAGTACATGCAAGTTTTTTGGAGCTCTTAAAAGAAAGTTTCCCATATCCGACGAATAAAGCTATCAGATAAAGCGGAGGGTGAGTGTTAAAACTTTAATGAGAAGGACAGTTAGGCTTAAGGATCAGACGCTATTCATTAGATTCTTCCCAGCACTAATATAATGAAGTATTCACAAAATATTCACCGTTAAACAGAGGTAATGGCGATAGATAGACATACAAATGGATTGGTACAAATGGTCCAGCATGTATATGAAGGGAAAAATACATGGGCAAAAGCAACTAGAGTGTTACACGAGGAGTTGGCGCGAGAGGAAAAAGGACAAATGACCGGTTGGAGTATGTCCTTAGTGTGTGTGTGTGTTTGTGTGTGTGTGTGCACGCTCGCCGTGGTGTGTTCGTATATCTAGGATTCGGAAGGATGGGATGGGGTAGTGCCAGACCCCGCCTGCGGTGCAGGAGGGTAAGGGATGGAAATGAGAGGGTGCTAGCAGACGGTTTGGGAAGGGGAGAGGAGGGAGAATGGCGGGTTGTTTGCGTGTTTGCGAAGCACTATTGGAGGGGGAAGAGGGGGTTGAGAGTGGGACTAGCAATGGCGATGCCTTGAGGGCGTTGATTTAAACTGCGAGATGGGGAGGAGGATGATGAAGAAGGAGGTGGGGGGGGGAGAATGTGTCGGAGAGCGGAAACTGGGTGCATACCCATGCGTGTGTGATGGTGCGGGGTGTCCCAGTTCCCCAGTCAAAGTGTTGTTACTCTTCTCCATAATATGCCGCTGCCGTCCTATCCGTCCTTGCTTAGAAAGTACCTTAGGTGCAGAGATCTGTAAGATAAGCGTGGGATCGAAGTGGGAGAAGGGGAGTGAGAGGGAGGAAAATATAGACAAAACGGTAGTAAATCTTTCGAAGCACTTTTTATCTCCATATTTCTACTTTAT
This sequence comes from Hetaerina americana, assembly GCF_022747635.1. Taxonomy (NCBI): domain Eukaryota; kingdom Metazoa; phylum Arthropoda; class Insecta; order Odonata; family Calopterygidae; genus Hetaerina; species Hetaerina americana. The sequence goes on along the minus strand of NW_027287427.1, from coordinate 33,976,418 downwards.
TTACATTCAATCCTTTGCGTGCTTTTCTTCGTTTTAAGCTATATCTCAAAATTAACCTCTGGATAGAAAACAGCTAAGAGCTGTCGTTACTCTGGATTCGTTCCCTCACAGCTATTCCTCTTCCATTTCAACCCAATGATCAACTTTTACCTATTTCTCCCGTATATGTAATCATGCGGGAAAGGGCCAACATGAAGTAGAATCTTTCCGAACATCTGTAGCCTCGTGAGAAAAAATATCTGGCCAATGGAAGATGTTATACTGCCGGGGTTGTGTTCTCCTCAAAGTAGATACCCTAGGGTGAAATGACGTGGTACGCATTATCCTCCCTTCCTTAACAGCTGATGCCTTATCCTTTATTTTCCAGCCCTCTATCCTTGTAACTCCGCAAACTTCACATCATGCCTTTTACACAGTCCTGTCCTATACGACGAGACCGATGAAGACACTGTCAACAACAGCCCCAAATCTTCCTTTATTCCAGAAGGGAGCTTGGCTCGTAAGGAGGAATCGCTGTTTCGTTAAGCCGGTTCGGCAGAGACCAAGGATCCGATTTGCCCCCCCCCCACCCTCTACACCACCGGGACAGAGATCCGACACTCACACCAACTCATGAACCCATGGTACTCGCACAACGACGTTATGTGCGAAAAGGACCAACAGAAGATCCGTTCCGCTGGCGCACGCCACCATCTCCAGTACAAAAAGAGATTTTTGAAATCGCGAGCCTGCCCGAGATCGACCAAGCGGAGAACTTAAACTGACAGGATGACACAAATATGCCCATTAAGCCATGTATCTACAATAACCTAATGAGGACATCATATTCCGAATGTTAGTATCTCCGTTCCTGGCCCCGTTAGCTCCCTATTTGTTGCGCCAGACTCCCTTGACCTTAAGACGCGGTTCATCTTCGCCATCCTTGGTAGTGGAATCGTGGCCACATGGTGGATCAGACTATTCAATGCTAGTAAGTTTTGTTTTAACTCTCTTACTGATTATTTGAATGAGTGATTCGGAATCGCAGTTAATTTTAAAATACCCAAACAGTGACCACTAGTCGTTTAAAACTTTTCAATAAGGCAGGGAGTCCTTATTAATACTTTAGACCTTAAGTTGAATCTCACCCCTGCGACCAACTCATAATCATTATCCCAAAGCAAAGGGCTTTTTATATACCTTAGGCCGATAAATATCTTTCCAGTGATTCTGAACCTTTCTCAGGTCACAACTATTCCGACGATTAATTTTTTGGTAATGAAGCACTTACACACCAATAACCTGAACAAGTCTTTATTTCTTCCCTGCGTCATCACGTAGCTGCTGGTTTATTCCGACGCCATCCTTTCCCAAGGAGGAGCAGCGAATCCCTAATGGGAAATCAAACGCACCTTCCCCATCATGGAAGCCTGGCCCTTCCGTGAAGCCGAGGCTTATACCGACAGCACTGTATGTACCAAGTGAGAGAAATTTGCCTCATATCTACTTGAACTTGTCTACGCTTAAAATCCTTACGTGTGTAGGAAATACTCTGGCAATTTATTACCTCGCCAAGGGGCGTCGGCATATTTTTTTAAAACAAAGTTACAAGAACTGTGTTTATATTCCATGACAAATATGGAGATGCATGAGTAACCTGGTGATTCGGCGCTTCCAACCTAAACATGACCGACGGTCCCTTATTGATTTGCTCTGGGTGATATAAACGATTTCAAAGTAGGATGAACGGTGTTGACGGAAGTATTAAGGTATATAGGAGTAGATTGGAAGTTAAGGCGACTTATTCAAAACCTTTATATGAATCGCCGTTTCTTCACGGAATTTTCCCCATTCTTTCTCACGGGAAAATTGTAAGTTGCTCAGTGTTAAATCCTCTTTATAGCCACGTTTAGGTCTACCTCTTTTGATGACATTTCATTCTCTGCCACACACTAGTAGGTGAGAAGTCTTAAGTCTTTACAACGACCACAGTGGAGTTCGGCGGAAAGGAAAATCATAAATACTTCGATCATCGACACATATGAACAGGAGGAAGTGCTTCCTCTTTCCCTTAATTTGCAAGTTTCCAATACTCCTTATTTCTGTGCCCCCAGATTACAATATTTCATGGAGCTCCTTGTGAGCATGCTTTGTTTCAACACTTCGAGTTTTAAAAAGTGTTTTCTCTTTTGCTGGAGTCCTCTGAATAAGGACTTGGCAAAAGTGGAAAATGTTAAATAGAAACGATTTATTCATAGAAAGTCATTTATTATTCACAGACAAGGACTATAGCGTTTTTTAATCATTTGATATGAAAGAGAGAGGAAGCAGCATCTCCTGATGAAAAGTGTGCACCTCCTTATCTCTGTAACAGCGCATAAGTTTGTTTAAGGTTTCGGGTCGGTCGAATTTCAAATATTTTGTCCATATTCTTGCCAAAGCTCGAGGAAAAAATCAAATGAAAAGATAACGTGCTGCTGTAGACAACCAATCAAATCTTCATGGTCATGCAAATAGATATCACAAAAATATCATCATAGGCCGATGAAAGGCTAACTAAGTCACACCTTCTCCCGTAAAGGTAAATCCTGATAAGGTTTTACCACCTTAAAAATAAGAGATTAAACATTTAACGTACGACGGAGGACTAAAATTCACAAGATTTCTTGATATCAAGAAACATGAGCTAAAGAACATACCTATAAAATTTGGAAATTCCAAAAACCAATAAAACCAGAAAAATCGAATTGGACAGTTTTTGTTTTTGCATAATGGCCACAATAAGAGGCTAGTCGACTCAAAAATAAATTATTTTGTGTCATTCTAAGTAGCCAAAAGTTATATTCTGAATAAAAAAATTATCATAGTCTCAATTTAATTCCTACTTCACTTAAAGCCCTTGGAAAAAATTTACGTCAAAAATTAAGAATACGTTTGGCGAATATGGTGTTAACAGCAGGTATATAGCAAATCGTTATATAATTTAAAGTTTACAAAATAAGACAGCTTTGTTTTCATATTCATATTATTCTGGATAATATATATTCTTTAAAATTAAATTTGCCATGAATAAAAGTTTTATGCTAGCTTCTCTAGCATGGTCCATTTTCAAAATATCTTTGTTATTAATTCGGAATAAAAATAGATACATTTATTCTTTCGATGCAATAAGGACCCAAATTTATTATTTTAAGAAAGCTAACGCGTTCATGTCAATTATGTAATGCATATTTAATGATTATTTAACGATGAACGGAAGTCAATGGAAGTTTAAGTGAAGGCTGAAAGTTAATAAAAGATTGGAGATAAAAGTTTGCACCATGGATCTAAGATACCTATCCTTCACTTTCTGGCACGTATTTCACTCAACAGGATAACAAAAGAAGCATCCCTAAGTTTTCGCCTCTTTAGAAACTCACGTCGTAAAGCGACGAATTACAGGGAAAAATATCGAGTAAGTTAGGACCCCGTCAATCCTTTGAATGCGCTGAATAGCTGGAAAATAAACTGATAGAGACATAACGTTTTCCGAGAAAAACATGGAAGAGACCTTTCTCACCCTCGCGGCCAACCTAATTAAGCTCAACCCAGAAACATTCAACGAAGAGGCGAAAGAGGGTGTGAAAAACCTGTGAAAATGGCATGGTGGGAATAGTGAGGGGGGTGAGGAGGCAGGAGAGCAGGACAGGGATACGGGAAGGGGTGCACGGTTCATGGTGGGGAGTGGAGAAGACATGGTGCTGAAAAGATAGAAGAGGCCTCAAGCTGAGCCAGGCGCTGCTTTGGGGGTTAAAGGCTTAAAAAACCACTCAAGCCCATCAGAACCCACGAGATTAAAGCGGCGCCCCTTCCAATCTTCCTCCGTCCCCTTCAAAACCAGCCCCATCCATCCCTACACTCCCTCTTGCTCCCTCGAACCCTCCGTCATCCCTCTCTCTCTCTCTACGATTATCCCGTGTGCCGAGTAATTTTAGGAAAAATGGCCGAAGTCTCAGAGAAGTGTCTTCTTCATCCCGTCCGTTATCACTCCACTTTCTCTCAACTTCTTCCTGTTTTACTCCTCCCATTTACTCTAGTTCCCGTCTCGCCCTTCTGCTAAAGTCTCTTCTCCTCTGCCACCCTCCCACACTTTACATTCTCTTCCCCCCCCCAATATTTTATTCTCCTTTACGCTGTAATCAGTTCTGTTCGACCTTATTTTGCGCACTCTCTCTCTCCGCATAAAAGTAATTTATACTTTCGTCGGCGAAAAATTCAATCACTCTTTAGTAATTATTTCTTTATTTCACCAGCTTGTTTTTAAGGTTTCCACATGGAATTAACCATTACAGCTTCAAATTAGCACCCAAGTATATTTAATTCAGGTTGATTGTATCTCTGCTTTAATAACTTCGAGACAGTGATGAAAAGCCTCCTATTAGCTATTACACTGTGATTACGGTATTATTAAGTTACTTGGCTGAAGTTGTTTCTTAGAATGAGAAAGATATTTTTGAAATTATTTAATTTCTATAATTTAACATTATTGAATGATACTCCCTTTAGTTCGAAGGTTACCAGGTTGTTTCTATTTTCACTCTCGCGGGGTCCAGTGGTGGTCTTCAGCAATATACTCTGATTAAAATACGCTAGAAGTAGCTCTTTCCCCTCAAGTAGAGTATTACTTATTTTCATGACCCTAATTTAATATTGATAGAAATGAGCTCTTACGGCTAGTAATATATAATAAATGTGAAACTCCAATAGCCGTAAACAGTTTACCTTTCTAAACAAAGTAAAATTGAAATTAATTGGCTAGCGCCACAAGTCAAGAAGGGGTAAAAGGTAAAAAAGGATAATGAGGTAGGTAAAAGGGGTAAAAGGTAAAAAAGGAGAGGATAAGAAAGGTGAATACGAATACGCGTATTTCGGCCACAAAGTAGCCCTCTTCAGCGTACTGAAGGGTAATCGTCACTACAACACAAGTCGAAGTGAGAAAGGGTAAGGGCAATCCGAAGAATATATTAATGACTAATTTAATGACTGAAACATATTTTACCCGCTGTCCCTAGCAATGTATTCTAAATATAGAATGATATTTCATAAAAGAATTAAGATTGCTTTAGTCTTTGGGCCATTTCGTCGCAAATTTTTAGTGGCGATGATGTATCTATTATACTGCGTGAATGGCCACCCAGGTACATATTTAACATAATGCATATTCATACTCCCCGCTTAACCCAAGCAATGCACATGTAATTTACTTGCTACCATGACTTCCTGGATAACCACATGCGGTATAGCGAAAGAAAGTGTACCTGCACGCTGAATGAATGAATTTCACGCCCCACTGTACTCAGTACGAGATGATCTTTAACCTCGCCTATTTACTAATATCCGAGTTGATCGCTGTTGTTTACTCATGTACTTTAAATTAATTTCGTATGCTTTGAGTTGCTAGCAAAGACTTAATTCGCATATCATTTAAATGCCCATCTATTATAATTTTATCATTGACTGTCCTTATTAGATTGTTTTACATGAAATGCAAAATGCCATCTAAATCGCTTCATTCGAATCAGAAAGAAAATAATGATTTTTACGATATAATAGGATGGATATGGGCTCGGTAATAAATGAATCAAAGCGTGCGATTTGATTACAATATTTAGAATTTTAAGACTATTAATGCACAACATTCCTGCATAAGGAGCTCTTATCTATTTTCACAAAATAGATAGGCATTCGGTCAGATCAAGACAATTTTGAGACTTGTACCAAATATTATTAAATATCAATCCATTTAAATGCATTAAAAAAGTAAAATCTTTCGGCTGTACTCATTTCTTGCTGAGCTGCATATTGAATTGATGAACCTGATTAATCACTTGAACAATTGCGATCAACCTCCTTCAGGTTTCCCCGAAGATGTTTTTCTGGTTAAATTGAATGATTTGTCATCAACATACACACGCTAACGTTCGAATAATTTTGCATTCTAATTTTAGGTTTTAAATAAAAGCAAAAAAATCAATTTGATATAGACCAAGCATTAATGCTCAAATGATTGGTTGAACACCAGAAGTCACTATAAGCAACTTTTTGTATCACCTATGAATAGAAAGTGATGGGAAATGGGAAAAGATGAAAATAGTATGAAAGAAAACAAATTTGGGAAAATATGGTTGACCTGAAAATTATGAGAGGGGTAAACACAACAATGCTAAAAGAACTGACATGGAATGATATTTAGACTGAATCATTAAATGATGGAAAAGCACCTTTAAGCCCAACGCATAGAATCGATTTTTGAAGCACTTTTGAAATAATACGCGCCACATCACGGACTTAACGTTTCGCAGCATAAACCTTTCACCTTAAAAATATCCTCTTACTGCAACGACTTATAAATCTTTCTATTTTCTATTGAATTTACTCGTTTTCTCTCCTCTTTTCTGATAATATGTTCTTTTTCCTTTTATGACATCTTTCAATAACACACTGATCCTATTTCACCTACATGTCTTATTAAAGAAGTGAGTTTCGAAACCAGTCCGATTTCAGTATTCAGTAAGCCTATCTTGAAGTAATAACAATTTAAGTCTAGTTTCATCTGCTTTTAATTCAATGGAATTTTTCTCCTACATTCATCAATTTTTTTCATATTTTCATCCAATTAACTCAGCAAATATCCCATTTTTTTCACTGACATTCATAGTTTTCTTATTTTATGCCTGTTTTAGCCTACATATTTCGTAAGAACCTGTTTGCTTGGGAGTTTTAATAATTTATCGTCATCAAACCTTTCAATTTGATTCCATTACGTTTCAAATAATGCATCAATTTCCTTTATAGGCCAATCAACTAGAGTTTGATCATATACAAATCAGACAAAGTAAGCTCCAATTTCATCTCATTCCTCTCTTTGGTCCCCACCATGCTTCTTTTATCATTTCCTCAGCGTAAGACTTCAAAAGAGCGGACAACTTCGCATTATGCCTCTGCCAATCACTGCTTATCCAGATTTTCCACGACCGTCCTTACTGAGTCCATTTGATTAGGTATAGTTTTCGTATTTAGAAACACGCGCATGAATCTTGCGTGTAATATTCTCTCACTTTCTGGAATGAGTGAATTCGGCAGTCAAAGCTAAACAATAGTATATGCCAAATGTTGTATAGAAAAACAATATATCGCCCCAAATCCTCAGTTATAGTGCTAATGAAACCTCAACTTATCTTCGTAGACGATTAGTAATACTCTAATTGCCGTTTAACAATTGATCTGCTGTACGGGTTGCCACAAATATCTATTTACTGGTGTGTCATTATGGGTATGTGAGTTAACTGTGTTGTATGGCCAGCTTTTACACTGTTATCACTAAAAAAACTAAATTAGCCCAAATTCATATCTATAAATTATAATTTAGGACAATCTCATCAAACTTGTTATCTCTATATGTAATTATTTACAATAATGTGATTTAAGATAGTTTCCAAATCACTTCTGCAGTAATATTTCCGAAATTCATGAAAGCCTAATTGCTTTCTCGCATACGAAAACAATTGTCCCAATTCATCAAAACCTTCATGGTTAATTAATAATATAAAATTTTCAATAATATTAGGTTTATATTTTAATTAAGTACTATTTATTTTATTGTGAGACCTCATATTTTATAGTTATAAATATTATATAATCTTTCTTCAATTTACTTATGGTATACTTTTCCATGTGAGTTTTGTTTTCGTGAAAAACTTGCTTGCCCTTCCACATCAAGCATATTAAATGAATATGTTTTTAATATCCTATTATTTCTCTGCCCTTGAGCCGTTCTAATATTTCAGCCAACTATTTTAGCAATTAGATCTTCCATATCTTCTTTTCCGCTTCTCTTACCTAAGCTGCGGAATAATTTCGTCTCCCTTCGTGGCACAATTCTGGATGAGTGTCCAAATCGCCCGAGGGCATTTAATTGATTCCATCAGGTCTGCACGGGGTTATTACTGTAGTGGTTTTCCGACACATTCCAGAATTCTATTCTAACTAGACCGCATCACTCAAATTAAGGCCTTAAATAAATCACGCCTCTCCACAGAAGTTGGGTGAATTTACATCTGCATTTTCTAAATGAGACCCAACAATTGATTTACTTGTCAAAAGCCTTATTTATTCCGAAATATTTGAATAGAGTTAATCTAACTATTAAAATTGCTATTACTAGTAAATATCTAGGTGCAATAGAATCACGAACTCCCAAAAAAAAACACATAAGGGTTTTGCATGCAACAATCTAAAATAGGAATTGCAAATAATTAATAAATGCGATTCAATGGATTTAAACGAATGCGTGCATGAGTTTTAAAATGACAATCTAAGAACCTATCATTTTTCCAAAAAAAGCATTTATCAAACTAAACTCATTGGGAGGATACACATCAGTACGGCTATGAAAAGTAGACAAGTTAAGCTTCCTAAATGCCAATTAATTATGCGATTCTAACCAGCCTACAGATTCATGCCTATAACCTAACTGATCTCGCGCTACTAAAATGAACATTCACTGAGGCGAATTAAATTAAATTGGATGAATACCTAGTCAAGGGATGAATAAGTAATGCGTAGTATTCATAAATTAATTTAGATACACACTGGCCCACGGGAAATATTCTCGATATTTCCTTTAAATGTTAGAATATTACATTTTAAACTTCGTAACCTATAGGATACAGAAAATAAATCGTAAAGACGCGCCGGGATACTACTCAAATAGTCGATAAATTTTAATTATGAAAATTGTTTATTAAATCACTAAACTTTGTCACAAAAATTTTAAAGTTCTTATGCCTAACGATATATAATTTCATCCTCTCGAAAAAATGAAGCCATATGAAGGGACACACATATTTTAAAGATAACATAGATTTACACTAAATCTTACTGATACCTTAAGACCCAAATTGGGGGCATTAATCATTTGAAAACACAATTTAAGGATAAATTATCCCATTTATGAAAAAATATCAATGATATATTTTTTGAAAACTTAACATTTTATCGTACCAAAATGTATGCCAAAAAGGCATATTTTACTGCACATGGGGTTTATTATTTTAATTAGAATGCAAATCTGCGAGTGCCATAGCTGTATTCGGATACTAATACTCTGAATATATGACAAAACGGAAATGGGGAAAAATGAAGCGCAATCATGAAGATCCTAAATTAATGGCTGCGTAGATTTTCGCGGCGGTGGCTTGAAGAATTCTGCATGTCCGGGTTTTCACCGCGTTGTTGTTTGAAGCCGACAACAGTTTCGCCGAAGTTTCATCCGGCGTCTTCAGGTCGAAGATGAGGGACTCAGATTTTGGCCGTCCTTATATAGGTGGTCCCGTCCAGGTGCTGCTCTCTGATTGGTCCTTTTTCGGAGGACTCTCTCCCCGGACCGAAGGACAAAATCTCGAAAGACCTATACGAAGGGGTCTATCAAGTACCGTGTTCATGTGGGAAAGCCTACATCGGGGAAACATGCCGAGCTATGAAAGTTCGGATGAAAGAACACCTCCGGGCTACTACGAACAAACAGTTTCACCTCTCGGCCATCTCCGAGCATAAGTGGAGTGAACCCGGCCATGATATTCTATTCCATGACGCTACAATCATAAGTAAAGAAAGTAGATATTACCCACGCCTAATCAGAGAAGCTATTGAGATAGCCAAAAACCCGGTGAATTTCAATAGAGATGAAGGCTACCATCTCCACAACGCGTGGAAGAGAGTCCTCCGAAAAAGGACCAATCAGAGAGCAGCACCTGGACGGGACCACCTATATAAGGACGGCCAAAATCTGAGTCCCTCATCTTCGACCTGAAGACGCCGGATGAAACTTCGGCGAAACTGTTGTCGGCTTCAAACAACAACGCGGTGAAAACCCGGACATGCAGAATTCTTCATCCTAAATTAATTACTGATATTGCACTCGTCAGGCATTCTGTAGCTATTTCTGGTTACCAAAGAAAATTCGTTAATAGGTACGCTATCGTCTCTCAGAATTTTCCAAATAAAGTATTACAAAAATGAGAATATAAAACTTCTATTTTTATCTGTTTGGCCAAAAAAACAATTTTTTGTTTTATTTCCATGTTAATAATCATCAACAATTAATGAAAAATAGGAATTTAAAATCATTAATAAGGACGATAAGAAAGCAGTAACAGTGAGCGGTAGCGATAATCAGGTTGGAGGAAAGGAAGCTCATAAGAAATAATTGAGGATGAATATTATACACGTATTAAATAGAGATATAGAAAGATTATAGAGAAGAACTGTATGGTCAAGGACTTATATCAGCAAGGTTAGATATAAAAATGAGAATTTGACGTAGATGAAAATGGCTTAGGTACAGGCTTAATTGACGGCGAGATAGGAAGTGAATTAAGGGAAATCAAAGCAAATTAGGTCAATAAGGTAGAAAAACTCCTGCAGACCTACTTAAAGGTTTAGAAAAATGTGGGAGAAAGACTCTATGGACTAATTCGTAGCATTAGGAGAGGAGTCTGGCCGGAAGACTTTGTCAAAACAGTGCTCATTCATATTCCAAAATACGTCTAGACTGCATCAAGTGAGGAGTACAGAACAATAAGTTCGATTTCGCACGCAGCTAAAGTGGTACTCAGGATCATCAACCTGAGAATTAAGAACAGGGTAAATGAATACTTGGGGGATGGTCACATAGGACTCACTAACGGGAGAGGCACGTGTTATGCAATTACAATAAAAATATCACTATTTGAGGGGAACATAGTATATGTATACAATTAGGAAGTATCTGCCTATTTCGTAGTATTCTAAAAGGTGTTTGATAGAACGAATAGGGAAAAACTAATACATATTGCTAAACATTTTGCAGAATAGAGGTATATATTAGAGGCATAGGAGACTAGTATGAAACCTGCACGTCTCAGAACGCTCAGGTGCGAGTTGGGAATTGATCCCGAATATCAGTGCTAGGAAGAGAAGTAAGAGAGGGACCTCCATTATCACCTTAGCCGTTCAACATATGTATGAAGAAAATGATTGAAGAGACACGGAAATAACTAGAGATTGGAAGAAATTTAGCGGAGAATTCATAAAATCTGTTTGGTTTGTTGATGACCAAGACTTAATTTGTCAATAAGCCAAGGGATTGCAAGCGTTGCTGAAGGCAAAAATTAGAAGAGCAAATGGAACAGTTTTCGTATCTCGAAAGAGTTTTGGACCGAAATGGTCAAAGTATTAGGGGGATATGGAGAAGAAGTGCGTCGAGCAAAGAAGCTTTCACAAAAAGGAGGGAATTAATGACCGGGAAGTTGAGTATAGATGTTCAGTAAAACTTGTTAAATATTTTATATGGAGCGTAGTGATAAGCGACGCGGAAACATGACCATTGAAGGAGGATGATAGGAGTATAATGGAGGATTTTGAAATGTGAGTCTTGAGAAGGTTAAAGATGGTGAAGTGGTTAGAAAGGAAAGCAAATGAGGAGGTGTTAGGTACTGTGGGGAAAGAGAGCGAATAGCTGAGAAAAATCATTAAGAGACAGAAAAAAGGGTTGCAAAGGTATTGTTGGCAGCAAGATGTTTTAGACTGTGATAAAGAGGGGAATGTTTGGCAAATGGGGATTAAGCAGGAATAGAATTCATGTAGGGATGTTGGACAAAATGAAATTAGGAAGGAAGTACCCGGAGATGAAGAGGGGTCTGTGGTAGATTAGGATTTTGGTTGGTTTAGTTAGGAGGGACAGGATAATTATTTGGTAGTTGAGTCCATCCTTAACCTACTTTAAACTGTAGATTACCCATAATATTATAAAGCTTTGGGGGTGTTCTTGGAAATAAGCGTGACAATGGTGGGTGATTAGAAATTGACGGTGAAGAATGAGGTGTTAGTGAGTTTTAGCAATAAGTTTTAGAAATAAGGAATAACTGCGGAGAGATTGCAGTAGAGTACTGGAGGAGACAATGCTTAATCATAAGGAACAATCGTTTAAACTCTACAGAAGTAATACGTCTAAAATACCCAAAGATGCAGAAAATATATCACTTAGGCTGAATGAAAAAGGTTGGGCACAGATTTACATCTTCATCTACATCAATACCTTGCGAGCCACCAAAACGGTGTGTGGCAGGGGGTGTAGCACCAGGAGGAAAGGGTAAGGGATGAGGGGGTCAGGGTTTTTCAAATGGTTTGGGAAAATTGGGGGGGAACCTGCAAAAAAATATAAATATACTAGTATAACCATACGCAGTCGCTACCTTGTAGGTTAATACTTATTACTAGATTTAGGAAGAGCGGGATTAATTCTCAAAACCTCCGTGAATTGAATGCCGAGTCAGATAACATGTAAGTACTAGCAGGGCATTACGTTACATTTTAAAGGATAAAATAGGGAATACGGTTGAGGAAATGAAACGCAGAATAATTATCCGGGACGATGAAAATGGAGAATCAGCTAGCTTGCAATAATCACGAGTGAGAAAAGAGAAACGGGTTCAGTAGAGGAAAAATTGTAACGCATCAAAACAAGTATATCTAAAGCCACAACATAGACAGTAAGAATAGTAAATTAAAAATGGACTAGGAAAACATAGATCACGGATGAGATGATTAGAACGAAAGATGAGAGAAGGGCATGGGAATATGTAAACACAAAGTTAGACAGAAGTAAGTAAAAAGATTTAAATATTAAACTGAGTCGTGAAATAAATAGAGCCAAAAAAGCGTGGTCGAATACACAATCTTGTCAAAAGTCGCCGAAGGAAGGGTGAAATTGGTGCGCTATTCAGGAAAGTTGAAACACAGTCACGAAGTATAGAAAAAAAATCCGTGATAAGAGTCAGAGATATGTCAGTCAGAAAATAATAGTTGAACCAGAGAAGATTCAGTAGAGGCATTTATAGAGGAGCTCTATGGTAAATAAATTACAAGGCCAGTAAGCTTTGACACAGAAAATATGACGAAAATGAGTATTACTTAGATCCAGGCATACCTGGTGAATGAAAAATTAAAAAAGCCATCGAGAGACTTAAAATAAAACAATACCGTGGGGGGTAGAATACATTCCTCCATAAATACTTATGTGCTTAGGAAAACGTGGGAATCTATCATTCAATTTTGCAAATGATCAAGCCAGTCAGCCAAGGGGTAGCAAACATTGCTAAAAGCATTGGGTAGTCAGGTCCATATGGGATTAGGATAATTGTGAGCCAAACAAAGGTTGTGCAGTTTTGAGATAGATAAAAGATTGGTTAAATATTGAATCAGGTGTTCGGAAACTATAGCAGGTGGAATTGTTTACCTAACTCAGAAGTTTTTTGGACCAAAATAGTCAAAGTTTTAGGGACATAAGAAGAATATTAGGTCTAGGCAATTATGGATGGAAGTAATGACAATGGTTTTAAAGTAAACATGTTTGACTTGATGACTCTTGAAAACTTTGATATGGAGTTTTGTTAGGCGTGAAATCAGGGTAATTAAGGCAAGACAAGAAGCATAGATTGAAGGTCTATAAAATTGGAGTATGTAAAAGGATGGAAAAAGTGAAATGAGCAGAAATGAAAACAAACGAGGAAGAGTAAGGCATGGTGAGGAAGAATTGGAATCAATAGAAAAAATAGGCAGGATAAAATGGATGCAGAGCATTTTGATTGTCAATGGTATGTTAAAGACTGTGATAGAGCGAAGAAGGATAGGCATGTGAGGCAGGATAAGTCAAAGATAATATATGGAGGAAGAAAGTATGCGAAATCGAAGAAGAGTTTATTGTAGTGTCAGATACCTGGAAGTGTATTTTAGGAGAGGGAAGGAAATTAATTTTTTTCACGTTCTTTAGGCTGTGTCCATCAAAAACCTTCCTTAACCAATTATAATTACTACAATAGTACAACATTTTACAGCCATACAGTTAGTTTTATCTAAACAATATGGATTACCTATTATTTGAATTTCTGTTGATCTATAGTAATTCTATAATGTAAGTATAATATAAGTAATTCTAATGTGTGTATATATAGGAAAACTTCACGCCATTTTAAAGCACTTATACTGAAATTGACAAAGAATATCCATATGTAGGGAAGAGCCAATGCGCTTCACTTCATATATTTGTTTTCCAGACGTGACCACCTAGGAGCTGGACATATTCCGATTTGTATTGGTGAATTATGCCTCCCAGGCTTTCCCGTTCGTGAAATCCCGTACCTCGCGTGCTCTATGATCAGAGTGAGTTGAGAAGAAAGCCTAAACCGTCTATAATTATCGTGATGAGACAATGGAATGGGTTATATTGACAATGAAAAGTAGCAAATGAAAAACAAGGTGTAAGAAGTAATATTATTTAAGGGTGCACCAGAAGATGGCAAATGAAAAACAGGGTTAGCAACAGAGGGCTCATCCTCCATCGACGGCGGTATTTGGGCGGATGAAGGGAAACTAACAGGAAGGGTCCCTGTGGAGGGAGCAAGGGGATCGCCGCTAATGACCGCAGCTCGGCCAGCGTTGCAGAGAGAGAGAGAGAAAAAAATGAAAGGGTCCATCTACAGAGAAGAGGTCAAAAAAAGGAGTATATATGTTCACGTTATCATTATTATTTTTTATTACTATTCAGTTTTAAATGAGAGTGGGATTTTACTTTTTTCCCGATGAAGCAAAATCTGAGCCTGAGCTTTTCCCTTTAATTACGAGAACAATATGCAATACTCGGAGGGGCCGTTGCCGGATCGAATAAGTTCTTTTTTTATTTCCAACGCGAGTATTTTCCCTGAGAAATATTAATTATTGAAGCTACAGACACTTTTGTGGAACTTAGTACACACATACATGTTAAGCCCGTGATATAGGCTATCAATAATTCATATTTTATTCAAAACGATTCATCGTCTTCCCAAAATAGTTTCTCGCGTCGTCTTTAGTTATTTCCATCACACTAGGTATGCTTCATATATTTATTTATTGACCAGGAAAATTACTCCTTCAAAAAAAATATTTCCAGTGAATTGCTCGCACCCAAACACCCAATGTTGATCTATTTGATGTCTGGCCATGACTTTAATTTCACCCTAGATTTTTCTCTCAAGTTGAAACATGAAGAAAGAAACATCTGAACTGTACTTAATCATGATTCTGAAAAATACTTAGAACTCTAAAAATAAAAGATTGAGCAAAAATATGGGTACCGTGGAAAACGGAGTAAACACCACTTCTCTGCTCTCTTTGGTAACTCTCACCTGCATATAATTATAATTTCTTCTTAGGACTAGAGCAGGGTTTTTTAAGTTATATTGTGATTTCACATAAAAATATGAGAAAGAGACCTTCATTTCAACTTTAAGAAACATTTATTTCAATTATTCTACTATTGCAAAGTTAAGCGCGCAATCGCACGTTCCATCGATCCGTAGTCTTGTAAAGATACTTCGAGAGCATAGACAGCGGGAAGGTAAAGGGAGAGAAAAAGATAGATGAAAAGCCCGGAAAAGCATACCTTTTTTTAAAAAAACGGGATAATTGCCATGGGAGACCTTTCCTCCACGCACCTCGGAACCAAGCGGCACCTCATCGGGCGCATCAATTAAAAGATGGAAGGAGGAGGAACCTTTCGGGAAGAAGGAGTGGAAGTGCTCCCTTAAGGCCATTCCCATGTCATACGAGAAGAGTGGATTAAAATAGTGACCAAAGCTCATCGCATCTCTGACGACTCCCTGCAGCGAAGAGTGGTGGGAGAGAGGTGAGAGGACGTAAAGATAAGAGAAAGAAAGAATAGGAAGGAGTGAGAGGGGAACTAGGTGCACGTAGGGCCAAGGGGAGAGAGATGTGAGTGGCGAGGAAGGGAATATATGGCCGCTCCCTTCGCTGGAGTTCTCTCCATCGAGCGAACGGGCTCCGGGCGCCGCAAAATGCGAGATGGAAATTAATCCACGTAAAGGGTCGAAGCTTTTCGTTGTTCCCAAGGAGGCCGGAGGTATGGAGGAGAGCGGGACGAAATTCTTTAAGTGACTAAATTTCCCGAGGAGGGTACAGAGAGTTACAAGGCGAGACAAAAGCAATTGTAGTTGCTTCGACCGGAAGAATCGAGAAGAATGCGTCTACGTATGTATACCGAGCGTTGCGCTAGTGAACTAATAACATGAATCTTGAAGAGAAAAAGCAGGAGAGTTTGGGACGATAAAGCATGTTAAAAAATAATGCATTCGGAAGAGCGGGTTATTGTTGATATTAACAATTCCCGGATCCAGTAGCCCAGATTTAATCAATCGGATTTTTCATGACCGAGCACATGATGTTACTTCATATAGACACATATTAGGAACCCCGAGGTTTAAAATCTTGTCTTATTTTTGGAATGCTAAAAGAAGGCAGGTATGTTTAATGAAACAAAATCTATTTTACTTCTGATTCCATTCGTGTTAACAAAACTACCTTTTTCAACAAGAGTAACATTTTATATTATCTGTAGAGTATACTATATGGTATTGTTATATAATGTTAATAAAATGATGAATACCATTTATGATCAGCTAAACAAAACGTGCAATATTTAGAGCAATGTATTAAGTAAATATATCTTCTCATGATTGCAATAATTTTCTTTTAACTCAAATGAAGCGATAGAAACTGAGATAAGCTATAAACGTGTGATGAGATATATAATAAAATACACCTAACAGCTAATGAGGTATTTGTAGTAATCGACTTTGGTTTATATGATTTCCGTGCAATCTTATGTAGCATTAAATGTAATGGCTAACACTCGCGCAACTGATGGCTGAGAATACTCATGCAAGCCCTAGTGATATCTTCAGGCTTTAGGTGGAAAGTTATGGGTTTAAATATAATGGTTAAATGAAGAAATATTAACCGACATATTATACCCCAAAGGAATCATCACATATCAAAGAGTCTATTTTCACCATTCCAAAATACAGGATACCGCAACGAAAGCCAAATGTAATTCTAGTATGGATCTCCTTTCAAACAAAGAAAGAAAATTACGATTCATACTACCATGACTAAGAATCGCTGGGTATCATTATCCAGAACACTGAAAGTCGAATGAATATTAATATTCAATTAATGTGAAGTGTGAGTGTAATACAATAATATTTATTTTATCTAAATACGCAAAAATTTCTCGTCACAATATAAAGGAATCTCATAAGCCTCAATGTAACGAGAACAAAATGTTTGGAACGATATAAGAAGATAAAGTTATTTACTTGAATTCTTTTCACCAATATCTTCAAAAAATGTTTCTCATATGCAGTGAAACTATCGTTTGTTATAATATTCACCAATAAACTAAATGAAATTATTGGTGGTTAAATTATAAACTGAAAACTAACTATAAAAATTATGTTCTTGGGATTTTAAAATGTCAGATTTTCATTCCCGAAATCCGGAAAATACATAAATAATTCTTTCCATGCATTTTAATCACAATGGTTCCAGCACACCTTTTCATGCATTCGAATCATGCCATATAATTGATGAGATGATTTACTTTTGAAAGTTTTAGCAAATATTTGGCTGCCTCGAAAGGCATTACTTCTTCAGTCCTTGAGTTTTAATGGCTTCCCCAAATGTAAATAAATAAAAATATATTAGTTGTCATGGAAAAAATTATATTAACTTTTCATTAAAATCCTTACTACAGAAGAAATTAAGTTATTTTTAAATTATTATGTTAAATTATTAGTGAGATATTAGCTCAAATTTTAATTTTGAATTAAAGTAAAATCAGCTGCTTAAAAAATACAGTCAATTAAAAATTATTTCATAAACACGAGTGCAAGTAAAAAGTAAACGGCCACACGATCACGAAGAACATTTCCCATAGTACTCTATCATTAGAATACCATTAGATAAATCTTTCTCTTACTTCTAAAAATAATAATCAACAGCCAATAAGCTCTGCTGCTCTAACAAGGTCAACAAATATGAAATCGTTTGGATATTAAATCGTTGGTTCACGTAAACGGAGACTGTGAGCGTTTAATCTGAATCTGGGTGCTGACGATAAAATTAAATATAAGGCGAGGAATGAGCAAATATACAGGGAAGTAGAAGGGGGACAGGCATCATGAAAATGTACGGGTAAGAAAACCCATAGAGGGCAAACTAAGAATAAATAAACATATCAGGAATACGGGAAAAGAAAGACCGAAGTGAAAATATAAACAGAAGCCCCTTGGCGTTTTTTTCTTGTATTTTTCCCTTCTTTATAAGACTAAGGGTCCAATTCGTCGAGCAAATAGATTTTTAAATATATGAACGAACTAATATTTGTGCATAAATGGCTGTTGTCCTAACACTAACTGCCCAACCCCCTTGCGGTGTGTGAGGTTTAGAGCAAATGTAGATAAGTTTACCAAACAACATCTGTACCAAGAAAGCAGTAAAAAACTCACTCCGTGAGTCTTTAAGTTAGAAATGAATTCGGTAGAATGAAATACTTCAATCAAATAATCTTTGAAATAATTATCAATACTTTAAGTTTAAATAAGTTGAATATTATTTTTAAGCCAAAAACTTCTGGAATTAAAGCCAAATTTTCTTTCAATGCCGTCCCATTTAATTGCTGCTTATCGCATGCTAAGGCACTTAGTTCTTTTCTCAGCGAAAGGTTCAAGAAGGAAAACAACAAATTTTCTTTTTATAAAAATGTTCTCTATCTATTACATTCTATCAACCACAGTAGGATGCGTAGGCTCATAAAAGGGAGAAAGGGTAACAATTAGTAGGGTAATTAGATTTTCTGCATCGTGGCATCTCAGAGATAATGACAGTGGAATGAGTTGTGATGCATGAAGAATTAAAAGCGTCAGGAGACGCGTGAAGAATTTTTTTGATAAGCTGAGCATTTTTTGGTCGAAACTTTACAGAATCTTCTCCCCGAAATGCATTATAGGATGGTTCTCGTGTTCGTTTAAGTGTGAGCGGATAGTAATTAGGCGAGTGATTAGATTTTGGGCAGTATAGGATATCGAGAAAATTGATTGTTGAGGTGGCGATGCGATAGATGAAGGGGGTTAGCAGAAGGGTGGAGAAGGGATAGTACCCTGATGGGGAAGGGTGCAGGGAGGGAGTTGAGAGCAGGGATATAAGGGATAAGGTGAGAGGGTACCGGTGGGGATGAAGGGTTAGTTTGGGTTTGGTTCGAACGCGGATGGTCCTCCGATGGTGGGAGGGAGACGGAGGAGGGGATTATAAGAAGGGGTAGTGTAACGAAATTTCGGGATCGTGATGGGGAATTTAGCGGAAGCTCGGCAGATTTTAGAAGAGATAAGGCTTCGGAGGAGAGTGAGTTGAGAGGATGAATTAATTTGATATGGGGAAAAAGTGGTCCTCTTTAAGAGGGAAGAGCGAGGGGGAGAGAGATTTGTAATTTTACATAGAATGGAAAGTTCCGCTTATTGCCCAGCCCTTCTAAAGGAAGCAAAAATTACTAGAAATAAATGTGATTAAAAAAATCTCACTCAACCAAAAAAGGAAAAGAGCAAGTGGAGGTTAAATGGAATGTGGTGTTCATATGACAAAAGCCGGTTATTCTTTCGGACAGTTAAATTTCGCAAACAAAGTAATAGTGGAGATTAATTCTCAATTACTGCTTTAATTTTATTATATAAACGTTTTACGCTATGATGAACCGCTTTAGAATAAATGGGAGAATTCAGTATCATAAAGACTTTCTTCCCAATTTCCCGCTCATTTAAAATGAAGAACTACATGAGGCACAAAAAATGGCACTATTGGAAGCATTCAAGATTACCAAATGTTTGAATTAAAAATTCACTAATTAAGACAAACTCTTTTGCCAACTGTGCATAATAAAATCCAGGCAGGAAGGTAAAAGAGAGACTTCGTATCTACATAAAACACTGGGTTAATACAGAAGGTATAAGACTCGACTTTAATGAAAAACTCCAGTCTAATGCATTTATGAGACTAGTTTCTTCTGGAACAGTAAGAATACAGAAACAGAGTAATTATCAAAGTAAATGCGGAGAATTTTCATAAAGCCAAATATATTAAATCCACTCTTGGGGTCTTCCACAATGATTCTCTGAGATACGGAAATTGGGTTCTAGCCTTGCCTTAACTTTGGACGTTTATGAGCATCCTCGAGTAAGCTGCTTAATATGTTGGTTTTCAGGGGACTATTAAATTAATTATTGCTAAACTCGACAAATTAAAACAACTCCCTTAGCTTGGATTCCACCAATTATCTGCTATTCTCGCATCCAGATATAATTTTAGCAATACAGAGTAAGGGCGAAAAGGGAATATGTTAGAAGGGTTGTTTAATGAATGTGTGCTTACGGAATCCTGCCCCATTTCTCCTTCGCCCATACTTTAAACTTAAGCACTATGTTATTTACCCTAACCCTGTCAAACAGGCACACAATATTCTTACCACATCCTACCACCATTGGTACTACCAACCCTGGCACCAATCCTTTCTTCTCTCTCCACCATGTACTCGTACACATCTAATATTAAACCGACATGTCCGTAAAAATTATTTATATATAAATATGTAATGCATATATATATATATATATATATATATATATATATATATATATATATATATATATATATATATATATATATATATATATATATATATATAGTATATATACACACATTATATATATATACACACACATTACATATATATATGTGTGTGTATATATATATATATATATATACATCTGTGGGTCACGGTAGTCCAGGGGTAGAGCGTTGTACTACTGATCGGAAGGTCCCGGGTTCGATTCCCGGGCAAGCATCTGGACACCTGCAGCTCCTCCCTATCTGTGATTTTTCGGAAACCAGATCCTCCTGGGAAATTATAACCGGCACAGGGAAAGGAAACATATATATTCATCGATGATGTATTCTCGCTCTCTTGCTTATGTAAA
Source organism: Hetaerina americana (assembly GCF_022747635.1). NCBI lineage: Eukaryota > Metazoa > Arthropoda > Insecta > Odonata > Calopterygidae > Hetaerina > Hetaerina americana. Next base: position 33,955,500 of record NW_027287427.1, on the reverse strand, counting down.
TGTAAGTTATGCAGTCATGAGGTTTCTTCTACCCTTCCATTGTCAACGCTGATCATATCAGTGTTATCACCTGGAAATTATTTCCGGGAATCTATCTTAAAACCTTTATGTTAAAATCTACACACGTCAATGCGGTACCATTCGACGTTTTTCTTCTTGCTTATTCTAGGGTTTTGCAATAGCTTCCTAATTTCTCTGAATCGTATTAATATCAATTTCTTAATGTTTCCTATTCTCTATTGAGCCTTTATTATTTCTTTCTTCACTTCTATGCTTAATCTTTAATACAGCTTTAGACCTTCTTAAGCCTGAATATCTAACATTCAATCTTACGTTGTTTTCTTATTCGCTGCTTTTTGTAATCTCTTTCTTCTTTTCATAAATATTATTTTTGTTAATGGCAATTGGTATCGTTACAACACTTGTATTTACTTGATGAATCCCATCTTATAATTTTACAATCAGTCCGTATCGAAATAGTACTGGAGAATCATAAATCAAATCAAGTATATACGAGATTAGTAAGAAAGGTTCTCGGAATCACCATCAGATGTAAGTGCTAGCGACGACGAATCAACGACTTTCCCACGTAGTAATAGGTTATTCTGTATGAGTGAACACGTCATGCGTCAATGCTCTCAAAAGAGATCTATGGCGTGTGCATTCCTCTATGTTTGCTCCCGTGTAGTGATTTGTGAAGACGGAAAAAATTGATTTTCGAACAGTTATTAAATACTTCGTAAAGAAAGGCATGAACGCAAAGAAAATTCATACTGATTTTCAGAACGTTCTTGGGGGATCAGCTCATTCTATTCAACCGTTCCCGAGTGGATAAACAAGTTTAAGTTTGGTCGGAGTAACTTAGCTGATTATCCGCGATGTGGTAGTCCAAAAGGTGCCTCTACTATATTATTGCAAAAGTGCATAAAATGGTCGTGGAGGAGAGAAAATGCGAGAAATCATCGAAACTGCAGGGATGTCATCTGAACCGGCAAATCACATTTTAACAATGGACTATGATATGAGGAAATTATTAGCTAGATTGGTGCCGCGACTCTTGACGCAGGGTCACAAACGCATCAGAACGGAAATTTCCGACAACTTCTTGACCCATTTCGAGAGCATCCAACAAAAATTTTCTCCACCGGTTTGTGACCACCGATGAAAAGGGTTGGAATGAAATCCGGAACTGACTGGCTTAGCTACCCCAGAATGATAATTCAATTTGTACCTCTCTCAATATAAACTACCACATATTTTGAAAATTATCTGTAAATGTGCATTGAATAGAAAATTTGTATTGTACATAATGAATAAAGATTTACATGAATCTTTAATTTATTTGTAAAATTAGATTAAAAATTAACATTTGTAAATCGTTGTTAAATAATTTAGCCTTCCAAGTTATTAGTTTTTGTGCACTAAATATTTTCCTCACTGTTGCTTAGTTCTGAGGTACAAAGTTAAAAAAATTACGGATATATTCCAAAGCACCTCAGTGAATAAGTGGAATTAATTTTCCTTTCTTGGTTTACTGGGATAGCAGCTGAGGACTAAGTAAAGAAATATCATTTTTTCCCGCGATGATCGAAGGTGTGCAATGTTTAGGAATTCCACCGTTTTCTAGTTTATATAGACATCACACAAACGCCTGAGAAGTTTGAATGGTAAAATATGATGAATGACTAGCCATTCATCAAAATATGCTATGTAGATGACAGGGAAATGTCTCACAACACTCCAAAATTTCAATCAACTTCCTCTCTGCCAAAGATATAACCAGTGTTGTGGCTAAATTTTATCTTCTCCACATTCGCTATGTCTTATTCACATCTTTCGTCAACTCTATTTCGAACACTTTCAAGAGAATCATCTCAGGTTGGACCGGACCCGCACATTAAATACCACTCCGGTGAACTCTAAACTGCCCTTGTTCAACTCTCATGTTTTTCGCTGTTTACTTGTAAACTTCCACCACTCGAGCTTAGTCACATTCCAAAACGCAAATCTACTCCCTGCTGATCCTAAAAATTAGGAAGCCCTTTAAGAGAAATAACCTATCCCGAGTACTTAACAAATGGGTCTTCTTTGACAAATTTAAAAAAGACACCTGCAGTATTCTGTTCATTTAAAATGTAATAATATTACCTGGTATAAGATATTCTTTCGTTCAGTCTGTACTATTTCAGTTTACTTTCAAAATTATTTTACCATAAATGTATAACATATGTAAATTAGTTTAACAGGCATTTAAGAGGGTGTAGCATTTTTTGTGTGACTATTGTTAATAATTACTGATAGGCTGTAACTCAAGCTTTTGGTACTCCTTATCCCGGAATTCAAATATGCTTAAATTCCCCTACGATTAAGAACGTGTAAAAATATTTGTCACAATTTGCATTAAATCAAAATGGAAATTCTATTCAGGTATAATTGAAGGGTTTGATAATTTTGCAAGGCCTACCTGGTCTGAAAATTACATAGATGCATCTAAAGGAATTAACTAGAAGGAACTAAGAGAATACAATACCAATTCATGGGCAAATTTTAAAGGTGTATGGAGACGGAATAATGAGTGAAGGAGGAGTGAGGCAATGACTTTTTCAGTTTAAAAATGGCCGCAGTAATGTTAACGACGAGGCCACAGTGGTCGGTATAGCATTATGACAGTTGAACTGACGGTGAAAATCAATGAAAATAATCATTAAAATCGCCGATTTACAAGGATCTCTCGCTAAACGTATGCTAGGCTTGCATTACAGCGCTTTGACAGCGACGCGAAATCTAAAGCTGGTGTAAACAAGTGGTTTAAATGTCAGGCGACAGATTTCTTCAGAGACAGAATTCAAAAGCTAGTGTATCGCTAGTATAAATGCCTCATTTGAATGGAAATTGTAGAAAATAGTTTAAGAATGTTTCAATCTACTTTTTATAATAATACTTTCTTTTAACGCTAGATTTCTATTTTATTACTAAATTTAAGTTACTTTTTGGACCGCACTCGCTGACAACTCGCGGGATTTACTATTGCAACGCATATTGTAACAGTTAGCAGTGAACAAAGTAGAAGAACTTTAGTCTGCACACTACCACAGCAGGATGTGCACGGAGTGTAGGAACGTTTGGACACAAAGATTGTGGCTCTTCTCAAAATCACCTATTACTTCCTTGATAGCCCTAGTATTTTCATTGAACGTTACAATATAACTCACCTTAGAGATAAGCAGTCGGGAAAGAATCCAAAAATCCTGCCCATAAAAAGGGCACTAGTTGGCTAATTTTTGTTTTAACACAAATGAATTATGGTTATTTTAAATACCTCGCTAATATTAAAAAATATTACCGTTAATATCTCTAGCGACAAAAAGATTGAGATCACTAATTATTACATGAGATCTAAGGCCAACACTAAGAAGAGAATTTCGGAAAACGTTCAGTGAACTCAAAAGAAAAATTATAGCGGAAATTTTAAAGATATTCCGAAAAAATTGTAGGTCAAACGTCAGAGAGGTTCAAGAAAATACGTCAGCAATTCAATCGCTCAAAAATGATCAGGGCGAAAAAGAAACCAGAAGTTTGGAAAAGGCTAACTTATAAAATTTCTTCTTTTAAAGTATCTTCACTATTATCTCATAGAATACCCCCGATAGAGTACCAAATCGAGCCGGTCAACCGAAGCCCAAAATTGAAATCTTATGCAATGAAATAGAAAGTTTGCTGCAAAATATTAAGCCTAATAAATCCTCCGGCCCCGATCATAAACCCGCTGGTATATTTAAGGAACGAACCGTCGGAAATTGCAACGTATGTAGAAATCACATTTACAAAGTCGCTAGTAGATCACAAAGTTCCCAGAGATTAGAAAACGACTAACATAACACAAATATTTGAAAAGGAATACAAGAAGGAACCCAGCAATTACAGACCTATTTCCCTCACATCCATTTCATGCATGGTTATGAAACTTGTAGTTTGCTAGTTTGACCGTGAGACACCTCGATAACCAGGAGTTATTAATAAAAAAATCAGCACGGTTCCTGAAATGACAGATCCTGCGAGACATAACTTCAACTTTTTGTTCATAATATCTTTCTTTCGGGAGAGAGAAATGTTCCATCAGACTCGGTGCTTCTAGATTCTGAGAAATCCTTCCAGAAAATACCTCATAGTAAACAACTCATAAAGCTGGAAGAATATAGCATGGCAAAAATCCTGGGTTGGATTAAAGACCTTTTGAATGGTCGGGTACAAAGATTAGTCATGGATGGAGTTTGCTCATATGTAGCAGAAGCTTCTTCAGGCGTTGCCCAGGGAAGCGTTATCGGACTTCTTTTATCCCAACTTTACTGTAACGACATTGATTCCGTAGTCACTTGTAGGATACGGTTACTTGCCGACGACAAGTGGTTTACCATGATATCCATAATACAAAAGACACATCAGCTTTATCAGATGACCTTCACCTATACAACCTATTGGATTTTGTGAAATTGGATCACGGGCTGCGTACGGGAGCTAGATTTGAAAAAGGTTACGTTAAACTTAATAGCGTATTCAAAATATGAGAGCAACTAAGCTGAGTCTTAGAGATTAAAGGTCTTATATAAATTGGAAGATTTCTTTAGTAGTTATGTTGAACATGTATTACTACCCCCATCGTACTACGTTAGCAGAATTAGAGTTATTAATTAGAATAGAGAATTATAAATAGAGAGATTAAGTGTAGAAAAGATAGATTTAAGACATAATTTTTTCCACGAACAATAAGGGATCATAATAACATTGTTCGAAGGCGGTATTTTCATGCTCAGGTAAAATTAGTCTGGTGATTATTCACCCCCTGCTACGCACCCTTACAGTGGCTTGCAGGGTATATATAAACAAAATGTTGGTACTACTCTTGGCAATTAGAATCAAACTTAAAAAGTGCGTATTGATGAATTTTCGGAAAAAGAGCAAAACCCTCCCGAACGCCCAATGCAACGGGAACACTGAAATGAAATGTGGAGACTCGATTAAATTCTTATTCGTTACCCTCATTCACCACTTCTCCTAGGTGAAACACATTCGGGGAATGAGTGGACAATCCAACAAAAAAATAGGACTAATTAGAATAACACTGGGTAAATGTGATGAAATAATCAAAGAGATATATTACCTTTCATTAGTTAGGTCGCATTTAGAATATGCTGCTAGTATATGGGATCCTCATGACGTTGCCTTGTTTGCCAAATTGGATCACGTGAATAGTAATGGGACTAGATTTTAAAAACGTTTTTACAATAAACTTAGTAGCGTATCCGAAATAATAGAGGAGCTAGGCTGGTAATCACTCATGGAGCGAAGGGTAAATTACATATTGAGTCTCATGCATTAATAGGAAGGATGCCTCTTTAGCAGTGACTTTGAGGTTGTATTATTACCCCCATCATACTACGGCATGAGAGACCATGAAAATAAAATTAGAGAGGCAAAGTTTAAAACAGATATATTAAAGATGTCCTATTTTCCACGCACGATAAGGGATCAGGATAAACTTGTATGACCACGGTATGGTTATTTTCGGGTTAACATTAGTCTGGTATTCACCCCCTACCACACATTCTAGCGGTGGCTTTCTATGCACTAAAATATCTAAAAAAAAATCCACTTCAATTTTGAAACCTGTTTTGGGAATTTTTCTGGAAAGGAGTCTGATTACTCCTTAGTTCACCTGCTAAGAAATATATAGGATGGGTTTCTAACTTGGAGTCATGGTTGACCAACGCTGTGAATGTGAATATACTCTAAGAATTACATATAGATCAAGTAATCAGTTATTATTTGGAAATTAAAAGAGCGAATTACTCCGATTTCCTCAAAAATAACAAAGCGGTTCAAAGGGCAGCGTCCCGGACAAAATTTGGGTGAAAAGAAGCACGGAACATACGCTAAATTAAAAAAAATGTTGACGAGGGTGTCCCAGGATACGGATGATTCAGAAGACTGGAAGGCCTGGAAATTTATTTGATAGTGACTTAGAATTCACTTTTATCTGTTTAATTACCGATATGGCCACATTAAAGCACTTCAATATTTTTCCAGAAATAGCAGTTCTGTAATGTCGAAAGGCTAGTTGTGATACAAAAATTGGCTCGGATATTTAAGAACTATTAAATTATATTGCTTAAATTGTATCGCAACACAACAAAATTAACCATTAAACCACATTGGTTTAGCAATAAATTCATCAGAATTTTTCAGTTTCTCGTTCCGTTTCTCAACATTGCTTTACTTCAGTTTTCAACTCTACCATTAATATTACAACTAACGGAACAAGGAAACAGATTTGCCCCTCATGTAACGCTCCATCTGTTTTATTCACTAATAAAGCAAACAGATACACTTTAGATCTCATATTGGTATCCACAATTAGCCAAATTCAAAAACTGATAATAAATCAAAAATAAAAATACAAATACATCTGCGAGAGGATATTTCGATGAATTATAATACCATGAGAAATGTATTCTCCAAACACAGTCCAGCGGTGTGAATAAAGGATAGAAAGCCCACCTTGAGAAGTTCCAGAATTATGCTCGAGGACATCTCATAAAATAGCTATGATTTTAGCAATTTAAGAAAATTATATATAGCTAATAATTACCTAAATTACATTTAACAGGGTTGCATTGATATTTTGGGCACCTACAACTACGTTCTCCTGTGATTAACACCCAGATATCGTAAAGTTCTTTCAAAAATTCCTTAGGATAAGCAACACAATTGATGAAGGCAAATTAAAAATTTACCTCAACAATTTATAAACGGCCAAACAATCTTGTAATGAATGGGTATAGAGAACAGGGAGAAATGTAATTTTCTTTGACCGCATTTAACTTGAATAATTTTTTATACCTTGATGTACCTAACAGGTAGCAATCGTCCATCATGAAAATGATTTAGAAAGGAATACGAAAATCTGACAACTTCAAAATTGCACATAGAGAATATGAAAAACATAATATTAGAAATATTATGCTTTATACATAGTAAATAAATAAAATGAAATAGTTTGAAAATAGAGTTAACCATTTCAATAAAATTACTGTCGGCCTCTCTAATCAATGGGGTAAAACGAATGGCCATGAACATCGGTGCGGATTGAAGTTATTTTAAATGTGTGTGAATTAAGTTTGAAAATGAATTGAGAAAAGGAAAAACGAAGTGCCAGGAATGACAACGAAAATATAAAGGTTAATGGGAAAACTTCGATGAAGGCAGCACAAGCATATTTCGGAGATGTGGAGAAGCAATGGGATATTGAAGACTTAAGACATGAGCGTCTTGGGATAAAAAAGAGAGAGGAAGAATAGGAGTATTAAGGGCAGAATTAAGAAAAATAAAAACTATACAGAGCTGAAGAATGATTTATCTTGAAATCTGTAGAAATCATTTTCAAGATAAAAAAATTTAGAATGGTTTCAGTTAAAACTACAGCAATGTGCGTAACTTGGATCCTTCGGAAACATAGTAACCTAACCTGTAGACTAACGATTAAAATAATAATGTAACAGTAAGAGATTAACTTTTCCATTTAGCGGAAGAGACTGTTACTAGCCTTTGATTTATCCTCTACAACATGCTACAAAAATCTCATTTGAACATTCTAGGCGCTTCAGTTTTATCCAATTGACAGGCATTCATTACAAAACCACAATAATGAGCTATTCGAAAGATGATTGATAGTATTTGAGTTATAATCAGCAAAGGGTATTTATAAGAGTGACTTCTTTTACGGAAGCCAAATAATACGAATAAAGTATATTTCATGTGATGTTTAGGGTACTTCCTAGCAGCCAATACCCACTTTCACCCGAATAAAGACATATATCTATTTCCTTAATGTACGAGTTAAAGTAGGGTAACGTATTGAGACAATACAAATCACTATTAAGGCCAACATGTTCAAGGAAAACAACGTTTATCTTAAATAATGTGTATTTTGCCTGAATCGTGTCGGAAATGGGATATCTATCTCTATATTTCTCGGTATTGGACATCAAGCGTCATGTATTTGCCGTTTTGAAAAATAAATTTCAATACTGATGGCATTCCTGGGAGTCTCTCGCAATTGCATCATTTTGGGCAAAAATGGACAGGAAGTTCCAACAGGAACTATGCAGGTCGCTATTTAATGTAATAGAAAGGTTAAACAGGAGCGGTGTCTATTACGATTTCTACCATGACTGTGATTTCACTCAAAATATTACCGTCCTTAAGTGTCATACAGAAATAGCTCAGTTGAATTATATCCCCCATAATAAGAACCATTCTTTTGAAAGGCCTTAGACGGATCTGTTTTAAAGTAAAATTGAATATAGTCGATTTATTAACAACTAGTCGATTTATTAGCAACTATTAGCTGGCTTATGAATAGCAGATCATTTACAATGGTGACTAAATTTTACATGCCGAATGTTTTGTTAAAAGCTCTTCGTGGATTGATATAATATTATGATGAACTTAAACACATTTCTCAGAAAATCCTGCCGCGATATATCATAGCTATTTACGAGATGCTAATCAAGCAAAATAATTATTCAACTAGTTGCCCAGAAACGATTACTCATTACACCCACGGAATAGAATAATGAAAGCGGAAGGAGGTGTATAAACGTTTGGATCTACTTCTAACTTCGTAATTTAGGTGTGTTATCATAGATTCAAGGCTCAAGTCGAAAGAATATGATCCCGGAAATTTTACTCGATAAAAATTAAAATCTTCTTTGTGGTCGTCCCAGCAAAATTGATATTCTAATAATTCTCGTGCTACTTGAATGGGCTCATATGCATAAAAATATATCTCTGATGGATATCTCAATTATTTTAACTGAATCAATAGGTTAAAACGGTAAACATTGGTTCAACTTTTTTTCATCATGTTTGAAACAATTTCAATAATTGTACGGAAACGTTATTAGACTGGATTTGATCAGGTGTTAAACGAAGCTAACCATTGCGTGTATCCCAAACCATTACTGATATTTGTTACAATTTTTCAGTGCCTTAACTGCATAAAAAAGTCTTTGCTGAAGGTAATTATGGCTTAGAAATTTATTATCAGCATAAAAACCCTGTCCCTTTGTCTTCAGATCCAAAATTCGGAGATATTTTTTATGGCAGATGGAAGTGAAACAAGATGGGAACCTTCTACAAAATTATAATGGACTTATTAAATTAACATGAACCATTACGGACTTTTCACGAGGCATTAATCTACCCTTTATACCCCGGATATGCGCTTCTTTTCCCAAAAATGAAAAAATCATTATATTAAATAAAAGTACGCATATTTTCTTTAAAAATCCGAAAAAAGTGTGAAATTAATTAAAAATGCCATCAAGAAATTTTGATGAGAAATATGGCGCAATTCAAGGTACACTACAGATGTTTGTCTATTTTTTGATGGTATACTGTTATCAGCTGAAGGAAAACAGATTTTATCTACACGTTGAAGATCTCAACCATATTTGGCCTTCATCAATTTTACCAAAGGCTCATTAAACTCTTTTTTTCACTCACAAAAGATATGATATACTTCCGGGATATTTTTTGTGCAAGAGAAACTCCAAATAAAATCTGATGCATTAACAACCAAAGTGCATCTACAGATGCGTGTATGGATTCGATTTGTTTACGGAGGGTTTTAATAAAATTAGTACCCCAAGTTCAAAGAACTATAGAGAGGAGAATATGCAGGTCAATGTCGATGTTGAGTATTAATTTAAATTGAATGAATGATGAAAAGAAAAATATGTAGCTACTTTAATACCTCAACGAGCCAGGGAAAAGAGATTCCCTATACCGAACAATGGTTTTGTGGCATACTATTCCACCAAATAAGGTAAAAATTAATACATTATATATTATATAAAGGTAACATAGGATTTTTTTAATGTGTGCTTGTATGTACACAGACACGCATATATATATATATATTGAAACAGAAGTACTCAGTACTTCTGTTTCTTCCGAGGAAGACGGAGCTAAATTCCGTCGAAATTATTAAGAAATAACGTTTGAGTATTCTTTTTATGTGTTCTTATATTGTATATATATATATATATATATATATATATATATATATATATATATATATATATATATATATATATATATATATATATATATATATATATATATATATATATATATATATATATATATATACAATATAAGAACATATATATATACACACACACACATGCACTCACACACACATTAAAACTCCCTTCAAGACAGAATATCCGAACTCGCAGAAATTCTACGTCACGCAGATACCATTGAGTTTGTTGGCGCGTTTCCACCAGTCTACAGAAACATAGCCTGACTGCGAAAGGGGGGACGAGAAAAAGTATTGCTATCGAATGACTTGGGATGGAGGAAGTGAGGTAGGCGGTAATGACAGAGAAGGGTAGGGGGGAATGAGACATATAAGAAGGAGGTGACATCGAGAGAAGGAAGGATGAGAGCATTAATGTGGCAGTACTCGATATAAACTCTATCCTAACTTCTCCGGAATCCGCACAACGAAGCATGATGGCACGGATAGCCTCGAGATTACACGGCCCTCTCAAGGCGGTGTAATCTTGAGGCTAATGCTAAGCACGTGACCTTGGCGGGAGGGTTGGAGGAGACAAGAGGGGTTGGACAGGAGTGGATGTTTTTGAGAGTAAACCCTCTCTTTCCGGCTCCTTGGACGTGTAGCATCGTCCTCCTCGTCTTCGCTCCCCATTCCCTACTGAGCCTATCTCGCATTCCATCGCTTCCTTTGTTGTAATGGCGTGCGGTAATTGCCTTAATGCGTCTTAATAACCTTGTTTTGTGGCTTATTGGGGCGCGAGCAACGTCAGAATATGACGTGAGTTTGGAGTTAGAGAGCATTTGGATGAGAAAAAATGAGTTTTTAGAAGCCTTTAGGGATGGAAATCTGCAGTAGAAGGCGCCACAGATCTCTAAGAAACACCTCCTTGTCACCTCAATCTGGACCCATTGCACATACAGCTCGCTCTCAGATTGAGCATTCAAGTAGCTGCGATTCTTGATAATTATCCAAATAGCATCTCGAGAAAACATTCAGAAGCCAGATATAAGACGCTTATTCATACTCGTAAATCAATATTTGGGATCGGATGTTGTAATTATGCATAAGCTTTGACTCCCCTAATATCTTATCAACTCTTTAAGTTCAGGTGAAAGTTGAGGACCTTTTATTTCACGGAAAAAGAGAAGAACAACAGGCAAAAACATTAAATTTTAGACACTAAATTATAACGTCAAAGACAAGAGTCGACCTTTGGATACAGATAAATAAGAATGAATAATGAGAAATAAATTGATACCACGTAAGAGCTCAATCAAAATCTATTGAAAACTTAGCAGACCTAAGGGTTTATTTGCCATGATAATATATTGAATTGTATATTTCCATCGCCTCTTACATGCTAATTAATTACAATGCTAAGCATGACCAGTTCACTGCGCTCAGAGACCTTTAATTCTGATTGATCATATAGTTTCAAAAGAAAGAATTAAGATCTAACCAAGGAGAGTGCCACAAGTTTATGCATTTAAGGATTGAAAGGAAAAAAGACTACCTCGAATACATTTCATTTGTGTTAATAGGAATATATACTGGAGCCAAACTAACAATTGAAGATTTTATACCTGGTATTTAGCAATATTTTGGAACTCTAATGATAAAAATAATAATATTGAGCGACATGGCATTTTCTTACATATTTAGAATTTTGTTTGCTAATTAACTTAAATGCTCATAAATTGACTGAAGCTAAAACTGAAGCATCACGGCATAAATTATATTTGAATTCATGTTAGAATTGCTATTAGAAACTTGAGATGAAGCTGTACATTTAATGACTTTATCGAAATTTGACTTAGAATAAAGGTGGATGAGAATAAGTTATGCACCTAAAACTGTTCCACACCTTAGCAATTGGCGAACGAAAGGGTAAGACAATTGATTAATGAAGAAGATCAAATTTAAACAACCGTGGAATTGATTTTTCTCAGTAATCAATATCCTCTTCCACAAGTGAAGTGACTTGAACCAGGCAATCAAATATGGTGTTTATCATGAAGTGTGTTGCACAGTATGTCCATCACACGCGTTTCGTCATAATATTTCACATTCGAGATAGGAAGACTCTGTGTTTAAATTGGTATTGAATACAATGAAATCAATTAGCATGTTATGAATTGAATAATAGTAATTACGTTTCCTCTAACAAAAAGGATGCCAGTCTTATCTCAATCAAATAGTATCATTTTTTCAAGTGTCTATGTTCCTGAAAGGGACTCTTTTGACTGAAATTCTCAATGTCATATACGACGCAAATTAAATTTACGTATATAGCTCATAATACCATTTTTAATAAGCACAGGGTTAAAATAATTACGCCGTAAAGGAGGAATAGAGATTACGGTACACTTTAATATCTCGCAGCACGCCGAATAAAAGGAAGTTTCCTAAAAGTTAAAAGTTTTTAGCGGTCCACTTTAAGCAAATAGTGGTATGATGAAATCAGAACAGTAGCATAACCTTCAATCGCAGTTGATAAGATAGACTGTTTAATTTTAGAACGCACTGCATTTAAAGCATTGCCATAGTTAAGAATCAACAAACAGTACGTCTATGGCCTCACTGCAAACATCATTTGACGCTCGTGAAGAAGGAAATTTGAGTCCTGAAAAAATGTGTAACGAAACAAAACGCCATGCGAGAGAAAAACGTTGGCTCGTGGTGTATTTGTAGATAAAAATGTAGACACATGAGCCCCAATCGTAGATTAGGGAATAAAATCAAATCCATCGGTGAATAGAACACGAGAAAGAGATTACATTGTGATCTACGTTCCACGTGATGAGAGCTGCCCATTCATTTCTCAAATTTGGCTTAGGGAGCCCTAGAACTTTGTGGAGCAAATATTTATTTAAAGAATTTTTCCTTTTATTTTAAAACATTTTACCAACGCATTTTATAGAAAAATGAAAATATCTATATTGAGGAGGATAAAAACAAGAAAACCAGAAGAGCGTATGGGTTCGGGGTTGGGGGACGGAAATGGATGCGGCAAAAAGCAGCGTGTTTCCTTCCACCCCGCCAAATTTCTCGCATCGACGGAGACGAAGTCGGTGGGAAACAAGGGAAGGGATTGGGGGAGGAGTAGTGTGCAGGATGAGGAGCGAGTGGGGGGGAGGGTGGCCGCATCGAAGATAAAAGAGATTCCAAGTAAGAAGTCGGAATAAATTGGAAACCGGATATCACGGAGACAGGCGAGAGAAACTTGAGAGTAGCGGGAGTCGAGGAGGGAAAGTAAGGGTTGGAATAGGAGAAAGAGGTTTAGGGGAAACACAGAAATGAAGGAACGTAGGGGGAGAAGATGAGAAAAAAGTATCAAAGAAGGGTGTGTTATGAACACGTTAGACTTGAATGGGAGAATGGAGGTGCTCCTAATAGAATTTTAAAGTAAAGGCCGGAAACAGTAGGGTTTGCAAATTTTTATAAACGAAAGTCAAGCCTCACACGATTTTCAGTTAATCTGAGATAAGAATTAATCCGGTGTGTTCAATTCAAACTCACGTAAAAAATAACGGACGAGCTCCATACTCAGACCGAGAGAATAATTCTAATCTCAAATCATATTTGTTGCTATTTTAGACAAAAATGAAAGTTACAGAATACGGACAGATGAAACAACTTATACATGTACAGTATATCTTTCCCGGAATCAATGGACATTTCAATCTTCAGCGTCATAAGGCCAAATGAGGACAAAATTTCAGAACCCACTTGTTTTCTTGAAAGCTAGTAACATTCTCAGTAATCTGATTTAATCGTCCAAGTTCCTTTAATGGGTGGTATGATAGCATCCTTAATCGTTTGGTAGGTAGGTAGGATGATATTTAGATTGAGCTATAGATCCTCCTGTACTTGAGGCACGAAGGAGAGAGGAAAAAGTAAATATGATTCTCTGACGGAAAGAAAATCACACGAGGTTAAGTGGGGGGGCTTTGAGAGTAAACGTGTACATATTACCTGTTATGTACCAAACAGCATTTCACAATAAATCAAACTTAACCAGAATTCAAGATCATTTAAATGAGAATTTGGAAGCGTACCCTTTTCTGTCCTCCACAGGACTCTCACTCACTATTAGACATTTATCAATAACTACTTCATCTCCCAATTTCTAATGGACCCCTATACTCTTTCCTTTAAGGTCCCCTACAGAAAATCCAACATCCCTCCCCTCAGCTTTTTCCGACACTCCTGGTTAGGCATTTTCTCTTGAGAGCAATCCGCTTCCCTTACCACAGTAGGGCAAGTGAGTTTCCGCGAAGGAAAATGATGAGAGGAAGATGGTGGTAGATTACAGTCGATGGTGTGAGCGTAAAGGGACGCGGATAGGGGTGAAGCTAGGCCGGTCGTGGATAGGATTTTTGTCAATAGAGGGGCAGTGGATGGATTCTGTTTACGTGTCATCATGGCCAAAAAACAGTGTACCGTGAAGCGTAAGATGGCCTAAATGATGAAAATGGGTAACAGGGTACGAAAAGGAAACGAGAAGGATGGAAGAACGATTTGTGTACGTTGGAATGCACCTGACGAAGAAGCGCCTGGGGATGAGTTGTGACTGTCACCATCAATATTATAGAGAAGAAACGGAATACTATGACAAAAATTAAAATAAAACGTGCATAGGAAAATTAAAATAAGACGTACATTTTAAAATATGACCGTTTAATATGGTCTCTTTATGTGTCCATCGTGCCTATCGTTCCATTTACCAATTTAAAATTGAATTTTTAAACTTTTATTGGAAAACACTCTAATATTTTTTTACGAATAAGTTTTTAGGAAACAAGAGAGGCTACTCATTGCTTTTGGGAAACGAATAGTAAAGCGTCAGTGGAGTGAGGATTGGAAGGATACGAGTAGGCTTGATGTGTGGTGATTATTTAGAAGGCGGAATGGTAAGGTTGAAAAACACCTCTTGTCGGAAAAGAATTCGCGAGCGAGTTCTTATTTCTAACTGAATTATCTAGTAAATACAATCTAGAGCCCATGCCTCCTTTGTTGGGGATTTTTCCATCCAAATCATTAGATTACTCCTCAATTAGATGTTTTGCAAAGAGTTACGCGATGTTCTCTTTTCTGGAACAACTTTGAACTATTTTATTCTCTCTTCAAATGTTTTCGCCGTATTTTCTATGTATTTTATAACCAGTTACTACATTTTAATCCACATAATACTTCTTGCTTTTTCCCATTTTTCTTATGTCGCGATACTTAAGGCTTTCCCAGCCCTACCCCGGAACCATCAAAACATTTTGCGGACAAACCTACCATCAAATATTTTATGTTTGAATGAGTCATTCACCTTCCAAGCATCACTAACTACCACATCCCAAAACGCTAACAACCACTTATTCTTTTACTTAGAGCACGAGTCGCTTGTGTTAGCCAGAAATCACGTTCAAATCAACACCCATGCCACCCATTTCACCGCCCCCATTCTCTGCTCGCCTAGCGTGAGGGTAGAGTCGCACTGCAACGAACGCTTAAGGGTTGCAGTGGTGGCGAATTCTTTTCCCATCGCCCAGGCAGGCCCAGCTAGTTCCAATTTCTCACTATAGTAAGGCGCAGCGCTCATTTATTGGCACATCTATTCCTTGTGACAGCAGATAATTGAACTAGTTCGCTGCCCCGGAATGGAATATTGAATATTACATAAATTTTGCCAGAATTTTATCATGCTTTGAATAGAATTCCAGTATTTTAACTATATTCATCCCAAAGCGGTGAGTGATTCGTAAATTTATTTCATTATCAATATTCAAGACTATTTCTCCGCTTTGTTTATGCCTTACAACTAAATTAAACCAAGAGATACTTCACTAGTATGTAAAGGCGCAGAGTGAAATGCAAAATGTAATTTATTTTAGGCCAGGACCAGAATGAATTTAAGCACGAGAAAACATGGAGAAAGGCTTACATTGTAGCTATTTAATTAAAAAATATTTAATTTTCAACGTTACATCTCAGTGATTTGTCGCAATACACTTCAAAAATAGCAGCAAAAGTCAATTTTCCTGGGCTAATTTAATTTTACTTCACAATCCGAAAAGAAATTTTACATTATCAGATGAAAGAAAATAGGATGAGTATCAATGTCGACCACGAAAGCATATGGTTGAAAAAAGTTTTATTCTTCCGCAAACGCGGGTGGCAATATGTGTGGGAATTTACTGACGCGTGGAAAGGAAAACACTGAAGGGGAGTTTTTTTTGCGAGAGAACGAATGGAGCTTGAAGATTCGGTGCGACTTGCGTGAGGCTGAGTGATATCGGCCATCTGGACCAGACAGCGTCGATGGAGGTGGAGGAGGATTATCTCCACCGTGAGGGGAGATACTGGGAAAGTTTCGCTGCAGTGGACGATCACCCGCACCTCCTTTTTTAGCGTCCCTCTTCCTTACTCCAAATCCCTTCAACGCAACCCTGCCCGAAATTCACTTCTCTCCCCTCTTTACGCACCGCTGCAAGGCTGGTTGAGGAGCCAATCCTGCAAGTGTCTCTTAGGTGATTGCGCGCCGTTAAACGAAGGCTCGCCATCCAAGAATTGGCCATTACCGAGAGAAAGTACTCCGTCGTGATGGCGAGGGATGGGAAATGTGGAGAGGGAGGGGTGGCTGGCCTCAGCGTGATCCTGCCGACGACGGTTAACAGGAATCCTCTCATCGAAGGAACGTGTGGGTAGGGGGAAGGAATTAGAAGAATTTTAGTTCGAAAATTTCCTCGACAAGAGGGGTAATTGCCACTTCAAGGGTCATTGTCGGGAGGGGTTTTGGCTTAGCGGGTGATGACGCGTTTCTAGGAGTGATGGGTCGTAATTGGCCGGTAATTAAACGGATGTAAACGAAAGATGTGATGGGATTAGGAGAAAGAGAAAGGGGGTTTTCAAGCGGAAGAGTCTCTAGTCCTGTGCTATGGAGTCTGTTGGGACATCTCATGAGCATTATCATGTTATAACGCGCGAATAGATTGCTTTGGGCAGATTAACCGCGGAAGGGTTTCAATCAGGCGCGATGAAATTTGTGGTTTCTCGCTCCGAAATAGTAACCATGAAATGATATTTGCGAGGATTAAGTAGGAGGCTGTAATTTGGGCCTCTGTAATGCGAAAATTGAAGCGGTTGCAATAATCAAAACAAGGCAAAGCAAAAGATAATATTTAATAGCATAATATAACAAAGAATAGTCTTAAATCTTTCATAAGATTTTTATTTGAGATTCCACGTAAGCTACTGTCTTATTATTTCGAAAGAGATGCATATGACTTAAAGATTTTATCTCTTTTTAACGTAATTGAAAAAAATTAAGTAATTTATTGAAAGACTAGTGTACGTATGTCACGAAAGGAGGAGTAATGTTGTATATCGGCCGATTTTCACATCTTAATAGTAAAATGCTGTCATATTCATAAAAATTGTAAGATTTAGCGTATTGTATAAGATTTAGATATGTATTCGATAGATAGTATTAGATATCTCTATTTCCTTTCCTTCAGAAGTTATTTACTTCATTGACTGAAAAAGTAAACAAATTATCCATAAAGTAGTGATTACGACATACCAGGAAACTAATTTAATCATCAAATATATACCTGCGTAATAAACCCGAGCTATTTAATGAATTGCATGCACAATAACTTTAGCTTTTGCTCTTATAAAATAAAAACATATTTTTACCGAAAATCAAAATGACCAAATGCGAATAATATTTAAAAAAGTAGTGCCGATTATATATCACTTGTCTTAACTGAACACCCAGCTTGGAAAAAAATCTCCGAGATCTCAACTAAATTAATACTTTTAACTTCACGTTATTGAACATGAGAATATGAATATGACCCACATTCGGTTTGGTCAAACCTTTATCCAAAAGCGAAGGGTGAGTTACGGCCCCTGGTTATTCAGGGAGGGAATCCAAAAATCGCACAACGGAATAAGATTTACACTATTGATGGATGAAAAAAAATTATGCATGATAAATATTTTAGAAATACTTATTTTTTGCAATACTCCTTCCATATTAAGTAACACTTCCGTAAAGAATGCATTCTCAAACCCTGGTTAAATATAAGTAATTATTTTAGGTTGATACAATATGGAATCGTAATTAACTATGGAAGAGATTTAATACGAAAATAGTAAACTTTCGTATTCTCCTACGAAGTGAAAAAATCTCCGCCATTATCCAGAGTCAATCAAATTCGTCTACCCTCATTATTTGTGGTTCTTTTCATCTTATGTTTACATTAGTGTACGGGAGTAATCACCAATTAAAGTGTCTTAAAAAAGTAATAGTTCGGTGTTGCGAGGAGCAGATTGGGGATATTGGGGTCAGCGATGCTTTTCACTTTGGACGGTGGCGCAGACACATTCATTTTTGAGTTAACGAGTGGTGGCTATCTCTCTTGCAGCTGAGTGGGCAGATAGAATGGCCGACGGACGTAGCCGGGCCTTAACGCTCACCATCTTGATTAACGAGGAAACGAAAGAGTTCATTTATTAAAATTGAGACAGTGATATGCGACGAAGGAGACCCTTATAGGCCGTTTTGTTGAATTGAGGTGGTTAGCGTTCACTCAAACGTGCTAAATGCATCACTTCGGAGAAGAAAAGGGGTGAGATTTGTACGCCGACAGCTAACAGGTCCTAGCTTGAAATCACCTTCGAAGAGAATTTAAGCAAAAGTAAATTATCAAAAAGGTTAATTAGATTATACTTAAACCAAGAAATTATGCCAACGGAAGTTAAAATATGAATTCAAATTCTTAATAGGGAGATAAATTAAAATTAAAAACCATTATATGTGTTTCCTGAAATTTTTAATGTCGATTAAATTTCGCAAAAATAAAAAAAAATATTCATTGCTTGGTTGTGCAAAATTAATAACAGGAACAACGACAAAAATGTCTACGAAAAATAAGATACGAAAGCCAGGAAAATTTAAAACTTTATGTTACAGAAATTATACACGATTCTCTCGTTTAAAAACGAAAACTTAAGATGGAAAACAAAAAAACTGTTGAGGGTACTCAATTTCTTATTTATGAGAGTGGAAATTATATGTAAAATATTAAATTTACCTCCCTTGAGTGAGAAATATTTAATATGTTTTTCCAAATCAAACTTGTTACGATTATGTATTCGAGGAGGGAAAAATTCACTTAGTAAAAATTCACTGAGTAAGGAAAATTCTCAATATGCATTTAATGATCGAAGACCATCATTTTTAATATATTTGATGGGCTTAAATCATTCTCAAATTCGGATAAACTTAATTATTCATTCGATAGGAATGATTCTCGAACAACTTTCGCCCAAGATCCAATCACGATTAACATATCATTATATAAAGTTTCAAAAGGAAATATACGAGTATTTTCATTAAAACGGTGCAACGATAGCGTAGTTTAAAGGTATATTTTTAAATTGTAAATGTGTTCTTCTAAGCATTCTAGGTTAGAACTTCCCCTTTAAATACGACTCCCAGGTCTTTCCTCTAGGACCCCATTCTCTTTAAAACCCCCCTCATCTGCATCTCTTGACAACTCCTGCCTGAAATGTCTCCACAATTTGTTTTTCCTCCTCCCTCCCTCTTTCTATCTCTCCCACTCCTCTCATTCCCCACTTCTTTCATCTATAGGCAAAGGGAAGGGGGAGAGGAAATAAAGCTAGCAAGTGCGGAGGAAAAAAGAGAATGTTCACCCTGGCGTCCACTTCCGCACCCTCGTCCAATCAATTGCGATCTCTCTTCTGCTCTTCTACCAGGTCCTCCCCATTCTCTCCCTTCATCTTGCTTCTTTTCTTACGGTTTCGTTTCGTTATTTCCGTCCCCTATTCCTAGTTGACATCCCCTCGTCGCTGCATAACGTCTCCATGCCATGGTAAGTTCCGAGGGTGGGAGTTTCTTCCCATCTACCCCGCAGGGAAATCCCTTTCCCTCACAGCTAAGGAATATCCACGTATTCCCTATCCTCCACGTCCAAAAACACTCCTACACCGAGATGATCTGATCTTAAAAGCGCACAGTTTTTTATTAAGTAACGATTTCTCATTCGTTCTCCTCCCCCTATCTCTTTCTCCTGTCGCACGAATATTAATGGAGATTTCTCCTTTAGCATGCTCGCAATTTCCGTTGCCAGCTGACTCCATTCCTTTTGACTCTCTTATCAGAACGCGGTGCCTACATCTTTTTCGTTTATTCCGATCACGTCGTCGGAAATTTTAGAATCGAGCTGGTACCATATTTATTACTTAATTTTTGTAATTCCTATCGGTTAATATATTTTTATAGCTTAAAACCGAACTCCTAACACCGTTTCGTTATTGTGTTGAACGAAATTCAACAGGCTCACTGAAACTATATGTTGGGTATGTATGTTACAGTATCGATGCGCAAACATAATTCATTTTTTGCAGGCTTACTTTTCTTCCATTTCAAACGTTTAAATCTATTAAGAAATCCAGTAAAATGGCTCAATTTACTGAACACCCTTAAAAACTTAATGTCTGAAACCAGGTTTTAAATGAAAGAGGTTTCTATTACTGACGTAATTTGTGGATTGCGTGTATTGCCATGAGCTTATGAAGATCCTTGCGAAGTTTTTGATGCCCGAGAAATCTCATTATAAATATCCTTTTTCTGCGTGATGCATATTACTTACTTTTTTATTAAAAAGATGGCAGAGCTTGCATCTTTTAATGAGTAAAATAATTTGTTCTAGTTTGAGTTGAATTTCTAAATATTTAACCCGTTATCTGTTTGGTTGAAAATGAATCTGTCCATAAAAAACTCACACAGTGTCTGAATTTCCAGATAACATCGTTCAAAAATCTGTACGTCATGGGCGTATTCATTTGATCAGAAATATTTTTTAATAATAGCAATTTCAATTCAATAGCACACACTCACACAACGTTGATTCATACCCAAAAGAGAAAAGCTCAAAACTCTTCTTTAAACTTGAATCGTTACACAGGGAATAAATAATGCTGATTGACTGAATTTAAAAAAAATATACTTCGATGATTATTCTAAGCCGAAACGTTATTAAATTTAATTAACTTCTACACCAATTAAACTGAACTCGTTGGCCACATGTAACAGGGGTTCCTAAATTTCCTCAGTCTAAAATCACCGTCGAAGGTCGTCAATTGGTGCCTGACTGTTCTGCTGGAAGTCATTTTATATTCACCAACCTTGAAACTGTTGAAAACACCTGCTCTCTTCCTCACTCCGTCATCATGCCTCCACCAAAAACCTTTATCCCTCCTTTTTCTCATTTCTCAAACCTCCTCCTAGCCTTACATTGCACCTCCTTCTTCTAACCCTTACCACCACCTTCGGTCGTTCATCCTCTCCTTCCACCACTCGCCCCCGAGAGATGGAGACATCATGTCCCATACCAACGTTCTCACCATCCATTCTAATTTCTTCCTCTTTCCTACCTTCCCTCTTTTAAATCCCATCTCATCTCCCATGTTCACTTACACTCGCTTTTTGAAATTCTTTGTCCCATGCCACTTCCCGCTGTCGGGCAGATCTTTAATTACTCTTTCGGCTCTTTCAACATTCGTATCCGTCTCTTGTTTCGTGTTCGCTCAAAAAAATGCGAGTTTTCTTTGTAGATCTAATTGCTTTCCGTTTATCATTGGTGCATCCCCTTCCATCCTTAAAGGCGCATGTAATTTATTGACTTTTATCACCATGAATAATGATCCGCTTACATTTCCTCCAATATAAATCGCATTGGGGGCAATCATTTTATTTTGTTTACTTCAGATTTACTTCATTTACTTGAAAAAAGGGTAATGGAAGATACATGGAAAGAATTGTAATATGCTAACATTGTCTTTTCTTCGCTTATCCAAGAACTAACTATTATTGAATAATATTTTGATGAAGACAATATTTTTTCAAAAAAAAATCGCCTTACACTGCAAGGATTTATAATAATATATCAAAATAAAATTTAAAATGTCACCTTAATTTATGGAAAGGTATTCCATAACTATTCGTTTAATTTCAACAATACTACATTTATGAGCGGAAACCTTCAAATTCATTTTTAATACTCAAACAAAATATTTTTGGGCAGATGTTGAACGTGAAATTTACTACCGAATTCAATACTTTGTTTTTTTTCTAAAAAAGAAGGAAAATGAGTATTTTTAAATGATGCCATGATTTCAGGCGCTTAAATACAAATTAATTGATAACACCCTACTACTCAGTCACTCCATCAACTACTAATCAGTATCTAAAATCTATTTTTACGCAAGGTAGCCGTGCAAGATTATTCATATTAAGTTGCTTACCAAGTATACTTTACTTAGATGAACAGTGACTGGTTGTGTGAATTCTGAGCTATCTCGACGCTTAGCCATTTTGACCAAAAAATTATATTTTCGTATTTTCAAATTACTAGTGTAACACTGATGGTATAAATAAAAATTCACCAATCCCCATCATGTCATATTCGATCAACGAATGTCTTTATCTCGAAGTGCCAAATGCCTTCAGTGGGTCAAATATGCTCAACTACTGGCACAAATGTATTACAGCCAATGACCGAATATAAACTTAAGATTTAAAAAAAATCAATGCCTTTTAAACTTCATTTGTTGCCATATGTTTTACCAAGTTACTTCTAATTTACTTGCATAAAAACCACATATATTTTTAAGGTTTTTAAAAATCATTATTTCATTAAGGAAACAGGAGTGATAAAGTCAGACAGGATACTTCAAAAATAGCAGACTCGCTCATTGGTTGATCAGAATTATACCGTTTAATTCTGTTTACAAAATGGCAAATGCATAATTAAAAATTAATCTCTTTACTACCTTTATGACATTCTTCCAAATTCTGTCTGTACTCCTCCTAGCCATTTTATTCATACGTTTTTTACTACAGTTTTCATGTCGACCATTTGGCGGAATGTTAAAAATGATGGAATATATATCAAATACGTTTCCCTCAACGTTGGATTGATTTAGTAAGAAAAGCACCAAGAAAGCTGGGAACTGAGATTAAGCTATAAAATGCGTATATTTCTGAAATTTGACTATAAAATTTAAGTAATATTGCAAACATGATACGAAGTCAACAGAAAGTTCATATCTGATTCCGTCTTTCCGTTACCAGATGAGTTATAGTTGAATGCATCTTTTCATTCCTTCCTCCCAAATTGCCATTCTCCAGCGTCCAGAATACTTCTTTTCCTGGTATACGCATCTGCCCCGTTTGGACATCCTATTGAGGCATTACTTTCTTTGACCCTTTTATAATACCGACAACATATTCATTCTATCTCAACGTGGGCTCAATTCAGCTGGTTCTTTTGTCCATGGTTTGTTCCATATGGCTTCCTCTTATCCATTTTCCTCTCTTTTGTATGCTTTCTTATTCCTCATATTATCTTCCAGTGCTATATCCAGCATCCACTTCTGCTCCTGGATTTAAGGGTCCATGCCTTTATCACTGCGTTCGTCAACGATCCATATCACTCTACTATAAAGACAAAATCACAGGATTACTTTAAAGTGATGATCTCTTGGTTTCAACCGCATTCAACCGCATCAACGCTTAGCTTATGAATTTTCCCTTCATCAAATGAGACTTCTCAGAGAAAGAGACTTCATGCCTTATTCAGCCCGCCGCAGATCATGGCCAAGTAGCTTCTTCCATTACATAAAACACCTTACAGTACTATTAATGTCCAAATATTTATTACATTTTTTATTTAAAGGCGTTCCAAAATATAAAACGTGTACGCATATGAACGGACTAACCTGATTTATTTTTCACTTTCCGTATTAAAGATACAAATAAATTTGAAGAAATTACAATTAACTATGTACGAGTCAATGATGGATCCATGCAATCGTGCTAATTAAGAATCATTTTAACCTTCACTCAGGTCATCACAGCAATTTTTCATTCGGCCGAAAGTTTCCAATTAACAATGAGCTACTTTTCTCACTCGTGCTTAAATGAGATTTTAACAGTACGAAGAAACACATATTCTGTCTCCTTCCACCTCCATACTTTCCATAGAAAGTTTTCAGGCCATTTTCTCGCCTTCCTGCCCCACTGCATCCCTCCCTATCCCCTTGGTCGTCTTTTGCTGTGCATTCCCACCCAGAGTTCCTCCGTTCCCTTGCCAAAAAGCCCGTCTGGAGTTGCAAACGCTTAAAGGGCGGAAAGGAAAATTAGAAGGTAAAAGTTTTAAGCCTGAGTGAGACAGGAAGTGCTTTTAGCAGGAAAAATGGAAGGGTGAAAGTGGAGTTTTGAGGGAAGGGGGGAAAAGAGGTGGTGCCAAATATTTTTAACTCTGGGAAAGAGAGGGAGTATTTATTTTTAATATTCTACTTATAAAACAAGTATAATCTTTTTAAAATATGAGTGACTTTATAGGTATACATCTATACATACATGCATGCATGTATGTGTATGAGGGAAAAAGGCTGAGTGCATAGTTGAGAAAGAGTAAGGACGAAGAAAGAGAGGGAAAGTAAAAGAAGGGAGAAGGAATGGAAAAGTGGAGTGGAAGAAGTCGTATGAGGTAAAAAATGGATGAGACGATGGGAGTGGATGGAGGAAAAGATTTCGTTAATAAAATGAATCATAGAAAACTCAAAGAGGAGCAACGTCTTAAGGTTAGAATTCTCTCCAACTTCCGGTCTCTTTCCATTGGTCAAACCTTTCATAAGTTATCACCAGGAACTTAAGTATTATTAGTAACTATGTTAATATTTCAGCTACCATTAAATTAATCATATAGTTCTGGTTCAATAGAATTCCCTTACTCACCATCTAGATTATCTGAATGTATGCCAGCATTAAAAGGAGATTTTTAAAATGAATGCCAAGCCCCAAATTTACTGGGCATTGACACTTAAGTTAAATTGTATTCGTCGAATTGCAAGAATTATCCTTCAATTATTTAAGTTTGCATCAATCTCTGCAATCAAATACGTGTAGAATTTGTTACAAGAGTGTCAACATCATTGGAATAACATAGTTAACTATGTAATGATGTACTTGGTAATCATATTTTCTGCGTCACTACCATGTACACATGCTGTAATACAGTGATGGCTAATCTTAAGCATTCCATGCGCCAATTTTTTCACGGACGAATTCAGAGGCGCCATACAACTCGAACAAGTTATCTTCCGACTATAACGATTGCGGTTTTAAAATAAGGATAGGGATCTTCTTTGCCTTTAGGGAGGAGAAGGAATAACTCAATCGTGCAATTCAATAATTATTTAACGCGATCTCAAAAAACACATGTTAACATATATATAAGGGGTCCTGAAACCTGATTTATAACAGTGGCGGTCCTTTTAATTTAAAATATACTGGTTGATATAACCCACATTTTAAATGCATTAATTATTGAATGAAAAACATTATCTGTTAAAGTACAAAATATTCATTAACTTTGTTGAAACTTTTGCGCCTGCTTAGATTTAGCTAGTTTTTTTAATTTTTGGTGTTAAATTTGCCACTTAAAACATCAGGGAATTATTTAAATTTGAGCCAGTTTTTGCGACCTTATTTTGCTTTTAATCAATTTCATTGATAAATATACTTGTTCAGATCTGAATGTTGTTTCAAAGCGGCATAAATCAATTTTTGCATATAATCTTAGCTGTGTGAAATGCTCACTGGGTAATGTACGCCAGAAATTAATTATATAAGAAGCGTTTTGATCTGGAAAAAACTCATCAAATTTGATTTAGAAGAATATTTTTTTTAATAAACCAGTTCCATTTAAACGCTACTAGACATCGGCATTACGTTTTGTTCACCAACCGATAATGGTTATTTAAATACGAGTATGCAGTATTCTTTTTATATAGTAAGGTTATGAAAAGACTCTTGCAATAACTTGCCTGTTTCATATATATTTAGTCACAACTGCTATTATCTGCAGCACATTTCCTATGGTGTTTCCAATGTGGATATTGACGTACATCCATGTTTTCTAACTGGGAGATGACCAGGTTTAATTTCGTTTTATATTAACTAATGCTGTTCACTTAGTTAGGAAACCATTTATTCTTGCATAGTAGTTTTAAATTTAGATCACTACTGGCAACATAACGAGCTGCATATTAAAAATTTTCCAAACAGTGCCTCTTGGTGTTGAATGCACCGATATTTTATCATAGGATGTTTTAAAAAAGTTTATGCAACGTTGTATTGCCATTGACTTTACTCATCATCAATAGTGCTTTGGCAGTAAATAACCTGATAATTTTATAATAATATAATTTTAGACCTTCCAGGCATGATTTCACCTTTTCAGATATTGAGGATCCTCTTAAATACGCATTAGACTCCAGACTAGCAAGTTATTCAAAGACGATAAAATTATTATCAATTCCTCTTAACAAATTCTTAACTGGGCATCATCACATATGTCTGTTGATTCATTCAAACCTGTAAAAGGAAATACACGAACGTAGAAGGCCTTCCAGTTCCTGCGATACACTCAGTGAGTTCCTTGGTATGCTTCATAACTGTCTGCCTTTGCATAGCAGTTTCGTCTACTTTCGTTTCATTTTAATTACAAGTGAGCGGGCAAATATTTGGAAACAAGGCTTAACCTTTTTTTTCAAAAAAGGGTTTCTCTTTTTTTCGCCAACGTTAAAGCAATTGCATATGACGCTTCTGTCATCGCTAAGTTTTCATTACTCACTTTAGCAAATATATATTGTCTTTTTCTGATTTCTTGCATTATCTTAATCACATATTTTTTTCGTAGCTCAGACCCAATATCAGGCTTCATTTATTTTTCTATATTAAACTGAATCTGTATTGTGACTTGTATTTTATATTGTTAATTTACAGAGTATTGCCACAAGAAATACTACAGGGTTTTCCTGATGGACTTGGTATATGTATATAGAAACTTATTTTCCTACTGTTCATTTAATTCGCGCTAACTATCACTTTTTTGGCTTCTTTTACTCATTTTCTTTTGCACACTAATGCACATCAGAAATTAAAGCATAGATAAGTATAATACTAAAAAAAGTGAAAAATAACAAACTTATCATAGGCACGCACGTCGTACGAGTAAAACAGAATATCAATTATGTGGAAAGGGGAACAAAGTCACCTAACCTAAAAAATCCTCCAGCCAAATCCTTCCTCATTTATGATGCGTATAAATCCAAAGAATCCCTTCAACTTATCGCTGAATTATTTTTTAACTCTAAGGCGTCATTATGTATTCTAACTACTAGGACTATATCTACCTTAGCCCTTTTCTAACTCCTTATCTTGTATTCTTGGACTCAAGTTATTCTCGTCCACACTGTTTTCTCTCTCTATTTCTCTACTGGTGGGCATAATGACTTTAGCATATAGCTCTTCTAGATATTCTTTACCGTTTTCCTGAATCTTTTTGAGCCCTATGAATAACTTACCTATCTTATCCCTTATGACCGTTTTAGTTATTCTTTTACTGCTCGTTGACCAACTTTCATGGCTTCTACTTCTCACTGCTTCTGAATGTCTTCAAAACTTCGTATTGATGTTTCTATCACATTCTTAGCCCTAATAGTTTCTCGCATAAATTTATTATAACCCCTCAGCGCATTTTTATCTCCGTTTACGCGCTTTTTTTCTTTTTCCTTTACATATGTGCTCTTAATAATCTTTCCTATAATGCGTGGCTTTTATTCCTTCAAACCGTTAGTATCGTTCCTTGTTTAGCTCCCTCTGTTCCCTTCTTAAAGATTCGCCCACCTTTGCCCAACCTCCTTTCTTCCCCTGAACTTCTGAGCGTAATGAAGGGAGATAGAATGCATTCAGATTTAAAGAAGATTCTATTTTATGAAAGGTGTGAGGCAGTGCATATTTCTACAAGGCTGGTAGTAGTTCATATCCAACCCCAAACATTCTATAGACAGTAAACGGCAAAATAATAATTACTGCATCAAGATTTTAATTTATTTATCTTTTTAAATATTCATATCCAAATCCACTAATAAATTATGACTTATTTGGCAATTTTTATCTTTCCAAACCTCTTTGAATGCTGATTGAGTTTCACAACAACTCATTTCATTACAACAACTGTGATCCAAATCTGCATCCACCCCCGGGAAAATTGTTCAAAATTTTATCTCTACATACACCTAGATTTCATCTTGACTAATGACATTCTTTTACTCACCAGGTCTTTATTCACATCTATTTCACCAATATTAGTCTGCAGTAGCATGGCCACCGCACGCTGACTCTCTACAATAAATGACTTTAACTATCGCTTCAGTAATCCCACGGTGCCTCTATCTCACACAAACCCATTTACGTACAACGCCTTCTTCCATTTTTCTCTTAATGACTCCTAATTTGCCTGTGTCAAAAGTTTCTTTAAATTCCATTGGTCTATCCAAATTATTAAATTCCTCAGTTCAAGGCCCCGTGGGTTGCTCTCCTCACTGCCGGGCACGATATCCGGCTTAAAGAGCAGTTTCCTATTTCAGGACCAAATAATGCAAGTATTTCAAATAAATGTTCAAATATTGCTTCTTAAATCTCACTAGTAGAGAACACAAAAATCAATATTTATAGAAATAATCTAAAATAACCATAAATTATGCATATGAAAAATATAAGAACTATAGATATATAGATAGATAATAATGATAGAAATGAGCTCTTACGGCTGGTAATATTGAATGAATGTAAAACTCCAATGGCCGTAAACAGTTTTACGGCTGAAACTGTTTACGGCTATTGGAGTTTTACATTCATTCAAGATAGATAGATAGATAGAGGCCTTTATTTGGGCAAAATTGGGACCAAATGGTCCCTTCTTCCATTTAACTCATAATTATATGAAGACGACAAAATGTTAGGGGATTGGAAAAAAATTTTTATCCAGGCTTGGAACTCACTGACTACATATGCTAAAACTTTTTTAGTGTGAAAGCAGCTAAATCTCTTGGCAGGTATAATAATTCGCTCATCCAGGAATAAGTTCAACAGTCTAAGACTTTAATTATTTTAAGCACTAAATAATTGCTACTTCCATGTAGAATCATTTAAATAAATTGACATTATAGAACCATTCTGAAGGTTTTAGTTATACAATGTATATCATCTCGAAGGCGGCTTCATCTTTATTTCTAGAGCTGTAATGTGACATATTATACCTAACGGAACAATGACTTTGCATTCTTATTTGGGTCGGAGTAAAAATATGAATAAAGACGAATTTCAAGCATTTGGAAAACTTCCAAAATACAAGATGGGTAAAATAATTTGAAATATTTGAAATCAGAGTAAGGACAATTTTTCTTCTCTTTATGTTTGATTATTTTTTTAGTATTCAATACATTGGTCATATATTGAGACATCTAATTCAAATTTGAAATTTTCATGTAGTATCTAATTTATAACGCAGAAGAATAACATGTTCATCACATCTAAACATAACTCTGATAACGTTGGCGTAAGACCGACTATTTTAAATTTGGCATAACTAATACGCAAAGAAACTTATCAATCACCTTACATAACTTTTTCAAAAGGTGTATATCATATCTTGGTTTATCGCTCACGTTTACATTATATTAATATTCTTTGAAATCAATGGAAATCTGAAATATTATATATTTATTCTAAATGTCTTATCAATGAAACTTTAATGAATTATGTCCATTTTTGGGACTGCTTCTGTACTAAGGGTTCCAACGCTGAAATATTTAGAAAAAAAAGTATTTATTGTTTCAAGAGTTTAGTATTTCTAAACGCTCTAACAAATGATAATTAAAGGAATTATATAACATATTCTAGAATAAAGAAAATACTTTGATGCAATATTAAGAACTCGGAACTTACAGTAGTTAATATTTGTTAGAAATTCATGAAAAATAATATGCTTTCATTCGTAGATCGAAGTCTTAGGGGGCTATACTTCCTATCACACCTGCATTTTCCCACAATTTTCTGGTATCGAAACAATTCTTAGGCTTGACTCTTGAACAAAAAGTGTCCAGAGATATCACATGGATTTTAAAAAGAAAAACCCGTTTATCAACTGAATAATTAAACCTCTAACGCTGCTCATACATGACGCATTTAAATTAACCCGCTAAATACTGAACATTTCGAAATGGGCAGATATTAGGTAATGCATCAGTCAAAAATAGTTTTCACCTAATGAGCTTAAATATTAAATAAACCTTTAATGTAGTTTTAAAAAGTTTTAGCTGTGGATTTAATTATCCATGTGGACTTCAATCCTCAAGCATCGTGCCACAAGAAAGCAGTTTAATCTTTGCGCTCTAGTACAGATACAAATGAATCTAGATGTGCATCTTCGGCATCACCTAGGTGGGAAGAGTGTGCAGCATTTTACTGCAGTAGAGTCTACTTTAATTCCACTAATACGGTTCTCGCCAGAAACTTCATCCAAAGAACTACCATCTTCATCGCAACTTTCAGCCCCGCCCTAATCGCGTAGTCTGCAGGAAGGAACGCTGGAACCCTTAAAGAAATATTTCGGAAAACGCACAGTTAAACGCAAAGTGCTCCAAGTATCATTAGGAAGAATAAATTTCCATCCTCCTCATTCTCTCTCATGTTCACTACCTCCCTAAGCCACTTTCACCCTCCGGACTCAAATCTCACTAATGAAATTCCAGGGCCCGTGTTGCCGATTCCTTGCCGCAAGGTCCAAGGTACTCTGTAAGCAAGAGTCCTTATTTAAAATTCATTGAATTTCTCAAAGATAAATAATGATTTATACGTCACCTTAATCAAATTGAATACATCTTAGCACACAATTAAAAAAAAGACACAAGCATTTCAAGTATGGCTATTATTTTAAAGCACTATTTACAGCACTATTGAGAGATAAAGAATACTTTTACATAGAATATAGTTTAGATTTCAAGGTTTTTCGAGTAGAGTTTCATGAAGTGGGAGGGTCCATCAAACATCCAGCCTAAGTCTAAAATTGACTTCTACAAACTAAAAATATTGGTGCATATTTTAACGACAGTACGCAATGACCCGACGAAAGTACGATTGAGATACATACTTGTACATTTTAGATAACAATAGGGCAAGGATGTTCTATTATCCCTTTTCTATGACGTGCAATATAAATTGTTTTTCATTGGTATATAACGAACATTTTCGATTAACTTAAGATTCGTCAACAGATATTGGGAAGGCGTTCTAATTAGCTTTGCTTGGCACCAATAGATTAGGGGAATGTGTTAAAAAGGAAAGCGAATGCAAACGAAGAGTGAGAACGGCGACGTGAAAATATAAATCATTTCCAAAAAATGGCCTCATCTCACCTCGGAGAAGTATGGTGGGGAGAGAAACGTGGAAGAAAGGCGGCGCGGACTGTGAGTTGGGAAAATAACGCAAGGAAGTTGGATTTACAAAGCAAGCGGACGCCTTCTGCGCACGAAGGTAGGGAATAGCACTGAGAAAGGAATATAGGCGGGGAGTAGAGGAAGAAATGGCTGGGAGAAATAACTGGTGCTTTGCGCTGCGTATGTCACGAAATGGGGAAGGACTACATGGCGTTAGAGGCGTACGCACGGGGTTAGAGGGGTGAATGGTATCAAGGGAGCTGGAAAAAATCGAGTTGTTGGGGGACATAGGCGGGTGGGAAGGAGACGGCGGTCCCCAAATTAATAAACTCTTTCCGCGGGAGGGAAACTTGCAATCAAGGGAGCGTTCCTAAAGAAGAAGAAATGAAATATGGTGCAATGGTATGAATTAGTGCGAGCATTAATAAGGCAAGGAGAGAGGGAGAAGGAGAAGGTTTTGCGGTGGAGGGCGGATGTGAGGTCGAGAAGAAGGGCATTGGGATGAGAGGGTATCGAGGTCAAGGAGAACTGAAAGGGCACAAGTTGGGGAGCGGGGGTGGGGGGAGGCATTAATACCAAAAAGACACGTGACGCTCCAGAGAAGAAGAGCCAAGGGTATATTAATGGGGGTATAAATGCTTATGTTAACGAGAGCCGTAAATTATTGACGGCAAGTTAGCAATTAATTGGGGCATTTTTACATGATTTATTTCCCTCTTGATTACGTATGGAAAGAGAGACTAGGATGACTAAAATAGAATGGAAAACTTCATTTTAAATAATGATATCTATTATCGAAAATTGGGTAGGTGGACGTACAAAGTGGTACAGGTTTTACAAATAAAATTCAATAAAAGCTCATTCTCAGGTTTTCTCTTGATATAGGAAGAATTAAGAGCATAAAATACTTTAATGAAATACAAATATCCGCGGTATTTTAATGGCTGAGGTGATTTAAAAGGTCATAAAAATATGACATTGATATATTCAATTAAACAATTGACCGTGTTCCTCCTTCCAATTACTGCAAATGTTTTTCACTATATCATAGGCATTAATAAATCATACGGTCGGTTTAAGAAATAGATTAGCTAATTAATAATCCGTTTAAGAAGACTCACAATATATGTGGCCAATAAGCACATGCTCGTATATGCATTCTTTCGATATAATTTTCTTTTTTAGTTACATCGAAAAATTAATTTAGATACTATTGACTTCTAAACATTCAGACTATTAATAAAAAAATGAAAATTAAATGATAATAGTTGCATAAGCTTTTCTGTTCAGTAATTGTTATTAAGCCGCGTATTGCAGAGTTACATATTTATATCCATATATCCGCTCAATTTCCAATATTATCAGAATGATTTGCAACCATGAAGTTTGGACGCAAAATATTAGGAAAAAAACAAAGTCACGCGCGACGATTTACAAGGGAGATGACATCAGTAGTCACTAGTCAACTAATTCATTAGTGTCTATTTATAGAGGTCAAAAAAGGTAGCAGGACTCATAGCAATGAAATACATGCACTAACTGAATAACACTAATGTAATACGTGATATCAGTGATATGCCTTAGTGGCTGTCATCATACGCGTATACTGGTATACCGTAAAAACTAAAACGCAATAAAAATATGATATTCACTTGAAATCATTATTTCTTCAAGCTATTTTTATGATTAAAATATTTCACACACATGAATTAACACTTCAACATTATAAATTGATTTAATCAAAGATTAAAATTGTAAAACTAAGGTTTCGGTACACAAAACGCGTCTTCTCAAAATGATAATATTTTTCCTATGTCCACATCCGCCTTGGAAAGAATTCCTTCCCATTTATATGTTACGCATAATAATACTGTACGAACGTAGTTTGATATCCACAAGAGGAAGAGAAAGAAAGCAACACTGGGGAGAAAAGCGAGAATATTACTTTACTCTCTTCATGCATATTTACACAGCTCGACTCCTTCCGCCTCAGAAACTTCAGTTTTGGGGGAGGGAAAAAAATACTCAAGGGGAATCAAGGGTCTCACACGCAGTCTCTGGGGGGGAGAAAAAAGGAGGTGCGAGGGGTGTGGAAAGAGTGGCAAAGAAAGGAACGAAGTTAAAGAGAAAGATAAAAATGAGGGAGAGGTGAAGATGGGAGTAAATAGCGGATTGGAACAAGAGAGGGAATTGGGGCAAGGGAATACACAAATGGAAAGCTTAGGGAACATGAGTCCAGCCATGTAGTATTTGTTGAGATAAGTTGCTTAATTTGGACCTGATCTGATATATTGCATTGTGTATTGGATTTATTATTGATACTTCAATTAAATGGAATGTCTTCAATATGTATATAGGTTATTGAAACTGTTAATATTCGCTCAAAAATTAGCATATGGTTTTAATGTTACGTTTTCTTCAAGTTCAACTTGGCGAGTGCTTAGTGCCTTTTTTACCTCAGCAAAGTTATTGTAATTTATTCAGATGGTAGATACACATAGCTCTCAGGAGGTAATATCACAAAGAAAACTCTAGAATTGGAAATTTTAGCTGCAGACTATGAGGAAACCCTTCCTTAAGCAGCTTGAAACATTTCTCTACGCTACACACATTATATTATTAACTACAAAATCATTTCTCAATTACTGCTAGCATATATAAAATTAAATGAAAAAGTTACACCACAAAAACTTTCATTGCATATAGTTGCAACTTTCATGAAATATAATTTTTTAAATGCTTCATATTATTCAATTGAAAATGAAAATCAATTCATCCATTATCATGTTATAAAGCTATTTATGATACTACAAAATATAATAAGGTATTGCATAACAAAGAACTTGTTTTTATCCATTGTACCCATATTATTATTGGAATCTAGGAATTGGGTGATGGCTGTCAAGGCATTCTTTAATAAAGGACAAGAAAGAGTGGGAATTGAAGAAGGGAAGATACGGAAAGAGAAATGTAAAGTAGAGATATGGAGGGATGGGGAGGAACTGTAAGGGAGAAAGGGCAGAATATAAAGTGAAAGTAAGGAAACCGTTGCAGGGTGGATACTATGAGATAGGGTGATCCAGTTCGGGATTGGAGAAGGAAGGGCGACGTAGGGTGGAAAAAAGTACCCAAAATGCGGAAATTTTCGAGGGTGACAATGCAACATGATCGTGGAGGTACAGAAGAGAGGGTTGTCGTGAGAAGTGAGCACATGGCGTGGGTGTTTTTCAAGAGGGTTAAGACTGTGGGAGAGGAAACACTCGAGTAAATGTGATGACGGTTATGCGCCTTTGCGCGTGAAAGACGCCTGCATTTTTCTCAGATTTTTGGGGTGGGCGTCCGGGGAAAATAAAAATTGAAATCGCTGAGAGCGAAAAAAAATTGCTATTCGAGTGCTGTGTGTTTCGAAAAATAAAGGGAGTGAACAAGGTGGGTTTTCATGCATAGTGACGTTAGACGTTGTCGGTGGAGGTGGGTAGCTGATAATTGAGGCGTTTAAGTGCTTTTGGAGAGGGAGAGAAAGCATCAGCTCGAGTACCCTCATGTCTTCGTAAAGGAAGGAAAAGGTAAGAAGGAAGGAATATTTAGTCTTTGAACGATGTTTATTGCCTTTTTAGGCATAAATAATGCTATGCTATAACAATGTTAATAAACGGGATGGCATTTCATTATTATTTTGGGTCCAAAAGGTTACACTACAATGCATGCGAAATCTTTAGAATTGATACACTTTAAATGGATAACATTTTACAGATAAGTTAATTTGATTTAATTGAAAAATCAAATATCCAACATATGTAAATGAAAATTCCTACAGAATTTACTTACGAAAATTATCAACATGCGTAAATTATTTGTGATTATTCATCAATCTGCACATTAAATTATGTGGCCATAATAAAGGAAATCGTATAGGATAATTGCATTTGAAATTCTCTCATTAATGATTCCAGCAATTATGGCGGCAACAGGGAATATGAAGTTAATTATCACTGGCTTCTCCATCTCATAAAAAAATTATTACATTTTACTTACTTCCTTGGTCGGTTTACTCCGGTTTGTAAAATATTAAATAAATGTTGAATGTACTGCATTCAACACATGCACGATGAGAATATATGGTCACCCTGTGCCAATTTCATGGAAATTGACGTCGAAAATCAAATATGTTATCGTATTATACTATATAAAAGAACTCCTACTTTGAAAAATACTGATTGATAATAGAGAAAAAGATATTTTCCTCCAGAGAAATGTTTTTATTAGTCCAATAATATAATATTGTAATAGAGTTGACATAATAGTATCTAACTTATTTCAATTGAATGATATTAATTAATAAGTAGGAAAGAGACAAAATTGCATTGTTGTCTTAAATTTGTGTCTCAGATTTGAAGCAAAATAAGTTTTAGAGAATGTTTAAAAAAACTTAAATCCCCAGGGTGGTATTAAAACCATGTATTCATACCATAACGGACTCCAAGAATACACTTTATATTTACACATAAAATATTTATTCAAAGGACGTCGGATTCAACGCGTAGCGTCATCGTAGCTTAATGTAAAATAATGCCTGTATGTGCAACTAATGATGCCACTGTTATTCACTGAAACCTAGCGCGTTTGAATAAATATTATATGGGGGAAAACAAGAGTATTCTTGGAGTCATAGATCACCATTCCAAAATAACGCTAAAAACTACATCAAATGCATCTAAAGTTTATAAAATGCGCCTAAATGGACGTTACATTATTGCATCACTCGCATGTGATATATAAATTAAGGGCCCGTACATTGACTCTTACATTCAAATACAAATTTTTTAAAATTCTTCTCAAACTGGAGAAATATCGCGCTTATTCGGGCTTTACACATAAAGAGTACCCTTTTAGATGGCCATCCTTTCACTAATATGGAACTTAAAATTTGCAATGGTTGTGAGCTTTGTTATGGTTGATTCGGGGAATTTGAACGCCGTTCTGGACGTAAAAAAAGAAATCAAGAATTTATCCTGAGACATGAGGATAAATACGAGTATAATGCAACGGTGTATGATTATAAATATTTCTTAGAAGATCACAAGGGACGAGAAGGCCCAAGGGACAGTATAAAACCCACCTGTGGACTACAACCCTAACATGAGGTAAGGAATCGTCTATAACGATGACCCCTAGAGCTGTATTAGCAGGAGCAATGATATTCATTCCTGTTATGGTAAGTCATGCCAGATAGGCCAAAGGTTATGAGAAAGACGAAAGAGACCTGCACAGTCGAATGAGGCGGCTGCAAAGGCGTCTGTCCTCTGCGGGGCCGTCATTGAGTGATAATGTATCGTTTAAAACACTATTGAGGAAGGTAACGGGAGAAAATCTACTTTATTTATCCTAAGATTAATACGACGGACGGTATAATAAATATGAGTCCTAGAAGCGACGGAACTACAAAGGAGAGGACGAGATTCAGCGAAAGTTGGCAATAATATTAAACAAAAATGTAAGAAGAACCGCGGTAAGCATAAAGCAGGCGACTAATGTAATATTATTAGTGGAAGAAAAAACTGAACCGATGAACATGGTCATTGTTCTGATCTATGTACGTGCCAGCGGGCTAATATTAGAGATGGAAACATTTGAGAGTGATGGGGGATTGGAATGCGACGGTAGGAGAAGGAAGAGATGGTGTTGAGGTGGGGGACTACGCTTCAGGATCAAGGAAAGACCGTGGGGAGAAAGTAATTGAGTTCTGAAGGAGACGAGGGTTAATCATCTCTTAAACTTAATTTGAACTCTACAAAAGATGCAGGTACGCATGGAAAATGCCAGAGGACTCAGAAAGGTATCCGTTTGACAATATTATGATTAGGCACAGATTTAGGAAAAGCGTGATTAATTCGCAAAGTTTCCCAGGTGTAGACACAAACTCGGTTCACAATTTAGTAATTCTGAAGTGTATCGTTCGAGTCAAAAAGATAAGAAAGGAAAGTATATGCAATGTAACGTAAATGCATTAACCTGATGGAAAAGGAAGGAGTATCAGAAGACTATAGAGAAACTCATGTGAGTGATGAAACGGAGCTGGGTACTAAAGGAAAAATTGGAATATCTCAAAAAAGCGATATCAAAATCCGTAAAAGAACCCTAAATATACTGTTGATATGAAGAGGAAAAAGAAGCCATGGATTACAGACAAGATGATTGAAAAGATGGACGGGAGAAGAAAATGGTAGCATATTAACGCAGAGTTAGGTAGAATAAAGTATATAGAGTTAATATGTAGTCAACTGAGGCGTGAAGCCAAAAAGGGTGAATAAATTGGGCAGAAGATGGAATGAAAATACATGGACAGTTTACAGAGAAAAAGTAAAATTTGTTCGTTGCGCACGGAGGTGAAAGCGCTGTCAGAAAATAAGAAGGGAACATCTTTGTAAACTGCCAAAGACTGGTCAGGAAAAATATTATTTGAAACAGGGAAGATTCAAGAGAGAAGGGACGAATGCTATGTAAGTATGATACAAATATACAAATATGTATAATGGTACCATATGTTTAAGATATCAGACCAGCCATGTTTGAAATGGCCGAGGTCGTGAGCGCTCAAAATATTCCCGCAGAACAATTTAAATGTTTCACAGAACGTGGGAGGGAGAGTTTCTACGGACGAATTCCTCGAATTAATGAAGGAAATTTGCAGAAGAAAATTGCCAGATTAGTTTCAGTTCCTATTCAAAAACATGGAAAAGGAACTATATGTGAGAGCTACAGAATAAATATACGTTTAATTTTGTACCCAGCTATAATGGTTCTCAGGTCCTCAGGATTATCAATAAGAAGACGGAAAGCAAGTCAAATGAATAATTTGGGATGATCAGTTTGGGTTCAGGAAGAGGAGAGGCACTCGTGATGCCATTGCAGTAATGATATCACTAATATAGAGGAATATAGAATAAAATAAGGATGTATGTACATGTTATTTAGATTTCGAAAAGGATTTTGATAGAGTAAGTTAGGAAAAGCTAATGAATATAGTGCAGAAAATAGGAATATATTGGAGAGATAGGAGGTTAATCCGCACCTTATACATGACTCAGACTACTCTGGTGCGAGTGGGGAATGGAGGGTCCAGATGGACCGAGCAGGGAATAGGAGTAAGCAGGGATATCCATTATTGCTTGTGATATTCAACGTATATGAGGATGAAATTGTAATAGAGGTATTTGAGGAACTGGAGATTAGAAAGAAAGTTGGTGGATAAGTCATCAAATCAGTGAGGTAGACTGATGAGCAATCAATATAATATGTTTTCATTAACATGAATATCGGTATAAGGAAAAGGAATATTTTTGCTGCTTGATTTTACCTTCCGCACAATTCCTTTCTTCGTCTTTTATACGGGTTCCTATCCCTCTTTCCTTGTATCTTTATCCATGTGAATACAGGATCCTGTAAATATATAAATAATCTTGTGAATATCTGTTCGCCACATAACGGGGTTTTGTGTTTGAATGGTATTTGGGAAGTGTGGCTCGATTTCTTTTTTCTGTTTCATTCTCTTGTATATGTGGGCTAAAAAACGCACTGTTCTATTCCATTATTACATTGTACGCTTGCATTCTTTAATATCCTTTCCTCTTGTACCCGAGCCTATTATCCCATGCCCAAAGAATCGGGGAGTTCGTTGCATAGACCCCCCGCAGATTTCATTGTAATTTACATTTCATCGATAGCTCAAGTGATTAAGAGCATCGGCCCCGCAAGTCGAAAATCCAATGTTCAAGTGCCGGTCTAGGACATTTTTGGGCCTATGATCTACTCAATTCCACCTCCCTCACCATTCCTATGTAAACGGTCCATGATCTCTCAGTACTCTTTCCATTATGATCTATTAGCTTGGTCAGATATTCCCTCATCAGTAAAGACAGCTATTCCCACAATCTTGTCTCTAACTCAGTATTTACGACTTTCGTGTCCTCTCATCCATTTTCTCAATCATATATTCTGAGATTCTTGGAGTCCCAGCTCATTTCTATTTTCCATTCCTATTGTTTCATACGCCGCCTTCTTTATTCCAACCAGGTGTTAGTTATAATTACGCTATTTCTCCGGCAAAAATATATCGTTTTCTTGCCGTAGTAAAATCTTTCTCCCTAGCTGTACCACCCTACCCTACTCCCGTGCCCTTTTTCATTAACCACCGCACTCCAATCCCCGAATATGAACTATGAAGTGTTTTCTTCCAGGTTTACGTGACTACTACGAGCAATCATCGTTCTATCGCCAGTGGAGTTCTATGTGTAACAGGAACACGCAAGCTCTTCGTCCCCGTCAAGGCGTGTAGCCACAACTATAATAAAATAATGGCAAGTTTAATCCACTGCAATTTTTCGATCGATTGCGGTAATATAAATCTACCCCTTATATCTACGGAAATATAAATATACATTTATTTTCTCTTGCATAACTGGAGAATTTTTAAATCTTTCCTCTAAACATGAAACCAGACTAATGTGTTTTAATTCTATAAAAAAGTCATCGGAAATTTGCGGCCATATTTTAACCCAATAAAAATAATATTATCATGTATGTATGTGTTTAGCGATTTTCCTTGTGACTTTGCTTAAGTATATTCTTATCATAATAAGCTCCTATAGTGAATTTCAAGTAACTAACTACTGCAATCGATATGCATGATAATTTTATAGAAAATGGCAGATAGTAATATCAACTGAGCTATGAACTAAGTTAGGTATCTCCATAAGGAGTGAATGGAACCTCCCGGTGGAAACCTTTCACTACACGGTCGAATATCAATGCTCTACTAACTAGAAATTATTTCGACTTCTCCCATATCCATAGGTTGAACCAAAATTTGTAAAATATTGACATGTAAAATGTAGTCTCGTAGTCATTTAAAAAGAGTGGAAGTGAATCCATACTGTCTACCTGTAAATTATTATTGCCATGACTGATGAATCATTCAATATTGACAACAAAATAATCTGTATATTTTTATTAAACTTTAGCAATTGCTAATTATAACGCTACCGGTACAATAGTTAGGAATTTATATAGGTGGTAGAACGCATTAAAATTGAAGATGAGTAAGGTCACTTGAGAAATCTTATAAATAAACTGCTTTTAATTTAACGGTATTCAACGAAGGGATAGAAATAGAGTACATGGAGTCCTTATGTGCGATTCAATAAAAACTTAGTAAATAAGACAACTTTGGAACAGCTCTTCTGACTAACCAACTGTAACCACACTCTAAGGAAGTGAGGCTTAACTACTGCCATAGAGACGGATTAATTCACCTACACTCAGCACCACAAAGATCTAAGCTTCGTGGCGCAGCTACTGCATGAACTGCATTGGCTGAATGCAGAGAAAACTTTAAGCCGCCCCAATTTTCTTGATGTATCCTTTCCCAAGCATTTACGATTTCGGGTAAGAATTTCTCTTGCGGTTATGGTAAACCAATTGACTACCATAAGTAGTCAATTGGTTTACCATACATACGTTTGTTGATTAATTTATTCAGTTATTGCATCCTGATTTATTTTTTGACTTAGTTCGAAATTCAATTTTCCAGTATGATCCTCAAAAAGAATTTGTCAATTTTATGTGCATTCATACGGAAGTCAATTGACTTTTTCAAAAACGTATTGATGAAAAGCTAAAATGAGCACCATTCTTCAAATTTGATTTTCATCAAAATACGTGAATAACATTTTCTCATCACGAACAAATGGTATTAAACACTAATAGTTTATGAATTTACAACACAATAGTTGCAGTTTACTCTCTTTTGAAGTATAATTCTCACGGAAATACTGTAACGAATAAACAATTGTCATTAATAACGAACAGTCATATAAAAAATGTTTAACGAAAGAATTTCAAATTCCCCAACCCGGGTCTTTATTGATATTTACGACTTTAAAATTCTAAATCAAATTTAAATTATTAACTAAAACACTTTGGCAATACTTTTAAATGTAATTGTGTATGAATTTTTATAATCAATATTCAATGTAAAAGCAAATTTTAAAAATTCTCATGAAAAACGTACGTGAGCAAACTAATTTATTAATTACTTACAATGTCAATCATTAATAATTAGTTTGTGGTATATTTGCCTATATTTTTCTAAAAATTTAATGTAAAATTTCTATTTGGATCATCAAACTTTATTTTTTTATATTTAAATTAATTTGATGTTGGACAGTGATTTGATGCCACCTATTTGGTATTTACCATCAAGTTGAATATCACAGAATAATGAGATACAAACGTTTACCATTGGAATTATGATAATATAGTACAGCGACAATCCATTGTACTTTACTTTGATAATTTACTTAGGGAAGGAACTATAATGTAGCCAGTTCAATAGGCTTATATTTTAATCAATAATCTATTAGTTTGTGCAATTTAATAATGACCAACGTCTGACCCATACTCATGCGTACAGTTATTACTGTTATCTATGAAATATCGATCGGGATGTCAATGCAACTTTTAGCAAAGAGGATTTCAAGAGTAAACATGCACCTTAATGCTCAAGAAAGTATTGCGCTTTTTCTAAATTCATGAAGCATTTTATTTAATGGAAAACTTTTAATTCAGAAAACTTGATTGAATAATTAAAGTGAAATATAAACCCAGCAGCCGAGGATCTTCTTAAACCCGTATTAATAAGAGGGAATTAGTAGATGTATACAAATATCTTCATATTGGTTCGAAAGTGCAGAAGAGTTTTCTGCAGAATTGAAGTGAATCTTTTCAGGACACCCGAAACCGAGGATGAGTAGCGTGAAGAGAAAGGCACACCGGATTTTCCTCGTGTCCAAAGGGTTCAGCCCAAGCCGGAAACGGGAGCTGTTTCCGCTCAGGGCGGTGAAAAGGCGTTCTGCTCTCTCTCTCTTGTTCTCCCAGCAGACAGCATTTTTAGCGCAACCCCATGGAAAAAGGTGACAGTCCCGGCACAGGAGATTGCTCCACGAATTATGAAGGGGGGAGAGAGATCTAGAGGACATGGGGAAAGAGCACGGGGTGAGAAGAACTGAGCGACGTCATCTGGTGTGGCTCCTTCCAATCGAAAACAAAAAGACCAATGAGGAAGGGTGGAGTGAAAAAAGGACGCATATAAGAATGCATGTAAGGGAAAAATAGAGGATCATCTAAGAGACAAGGTGTC
Organism: Hetaerina americana; assembly: GCF_022747635.1. Taxonomy (NCBI): domain Eukaryota; kingdom Metazoa; phylum Arthropoda; class Insecta; order Odonata; family Calopterygidae; genus Hetaerina; species Hetaerina americana. The sequence continues at coordinate 33,912,805 of NW_027287427.1, read as the reverse complement.
CCCGTATGTATAGTTGGGAGGTATCTCCGCCAGAGACTAATATGAGTTTCGCGATTTTGAACGTATGAGATTTAATGAATTCAATTAAAACGACTATTTCATCTCAGTTTATTCGACCAAGGTGGAGAAAAACCAATCTCTCTAAGCATGGTTTACCTTCGAGTTAAGCAACTAAGCGAAAATTTCAGGCTACTGACTGCATGGTATGACACTAGGTTGCAATTTTTGCGCAAAAGAATACACATGAAATTTAAAAAAGGTTATCCTAATTAAATACATATAGTTATCTTCTTTGACACTTTCCGAACTAAGCCATACCATTTTCTCTATGGAGAAGAACGGAGTTATTGGGAGATAGTAGCACTTAGAAAATATACGTATTAAAAATGCCTAGTCCCAGGGGACAAGATTATCTGTGATGATGAACTCCCTCCCTACAGATTTAGATTCCCCGAAGGACACAAGGATGATGGCTCGCCTAAGGCGACATGCACTCTTGCTTTGAAGCAGTGTTTAAGATACCCCATCTCCAACGAGGTCACCTAGTTTGGGTCCTTAACATATTCATAAAAATAGATTGTTTCAATTTAGTACCATTTCTGCAGCAGACTATTAGAAATAATTATTACTGATCTATTTACCACGACGTAAATATATATGGTTTCTACCATTCATTTTACAAATCAACCTCTCGGAAAATAATTGGGTAACATTTTATTTTAAAGATTCAAGTAGAGGGCGCTCACTAATTTTCCAGTTTGTGACCTCTAGGAAAACTACATATGAGATATTGCCTTCGTGTGAAGTAGGGGAAAAATAATGTGAAAATTTCAAGGAACTCGGTAAGGTGAACCAATATGGATTGGCCACTAAAACTAGATACATTTAAATTTCGAATAGCAATCCGCAGAAGAATGGGAAATGTTCCGTATAAAGTCATTCTTCGTTTTTTTTTGTTAAGCCGCTTTCCGCTCGTTTATCAGGTTTTATGTGACAATACTGTTTTATTTATACGAGATAGTAATCCTCTTTTTGGCAGCAGCGAAGCTTTCCTTTGTTAAGACCTTCGAATATTTCATCAAGTTACCCTGGGATGACAGAATATTACTTTCAAACACAAGGCCGCAGATTATATTTAAAGGGATTGCATGAATTCATGAATTATGAATCTAGCAATTGTTTAATTTTAATACGGAGTAATTTTGTTGATTTTTTTAAAGATAAAATATCCAAGTAAAGAGCACGCAGACATCGTTAAATGATTAAAAATACTTGGAATACCACGCGCTGATTTCCCCGAAGAAAACTTATCACAATCCTAGGAACGTCGTCCTAATTCTTTTGAATCATCGCCTTTTCATAACAGCTGTTTTTTTTGCCCTAAAAAGAGCGAAATCGCGCACTGCCATGGATATGCTACAAACGAACATTGCACCAATGAAAACGCGGAAAATGAGGATATAATTTAAGACGAACCACCCCATCAACCAACCGCCTTTCGAGAATAAAAGACTGCTAGCGTCAAAGAGTGGGAAAGAAGGATATCGTATACGGGTGAAGCCACGCCTACGAATCATTTTCACGTCTGGGAAATATAACGACCTCGTTATTCCACCAGGGGACTCTCCCTCCGACCCCTCGCTTTCTCTCTCACTCTTCTCCCGGAGACGAATCTGCCCTCTTTGCTCCCCCTCCCCCAGGCTCACTACCCCTCTTTCCCCCACCTTAGCAGTCGTCTGATCGCACTGGGCCGCCGCCGCCGGTGCCGTGAAGATGAGGAAAATCCGAGGAAACTGGCAGGGGAGCGGGAGTTGGCGATGGGGCTAAAGGGGCTTGGGGACGGACCCCGAGGCTGATGACCCTTTCACAGTCATCGGAGTGGATATTACTGGCCAAGCCGTGTGGAGTGGGTGGGGATGATATCAAAGGGGAAAGAGAGAAGGAAGCGAAGAAGTTTTTTGGGAAGGGGACGAGAGAGTGTGAGGTGACGAGGTGCTTTTCTGGGGGGAAAGGGAGTATATGTGGAGTGGACGAAAAAGAGGGAAGGATGAACTCATGGGTGTTGGATTACGAACGCAAAGCTTTCAATACACCAGGGTAAAGACGCTGGTTAGCGGAAATTCATTTTTTGTGAAATGAAAATGATGAGGGAAATGACAAAAGTGTCGAATTTACGTCAACACGGCTCTAACACATTGTCGAGAGGTAAGAAATAACAATGCAAAAAAGGATGTTATTCCTTGGAAACCTTAAATAAATCAGATTTGGAAAACATATTAAATTTAGGTTTCTTTAAAGATGAAATTTTACCACTCGCTCTTCATGCGGATATTCAAACAGTTTCCATGAATACTTAAAACATGACTCGAAGAAAGTATAATAAACTAATGTCTTTTTTTTCTTTCAACTGTCGTCCTAAATCATTATTAGGCATACGCTAATAACAAAGGGCTTTTAAGATCAACTAATCCTAAATTTTCATAATTTAAGTTAAAGAGACTTGGAGCAAAGAATATATTAAAAACTCAAAGAAGCGCAGACCCATCCATACAGACTTTAATGGCATTGATAGATTCTGGGAGGTCAATTCCTTTAAATGGATCCTAGTCGATAATTTAACTCATAGCATGTATTACAGCAATCCATTTCGAAATTTTACTCCGAAAATAGATTGGCACTTATCATAAGAATATGATAGTGGTAAAATCAGTGCTTGTGTAGCAATGTAGTTAAATATAAAAAAATTGACAGTCATTACTCGGCTCTGAATTTTCAAATACAAATTTATAAATACCAATTTCCGCAAAAAATCAATATTTCATATACTGATGACTTGATTATGTTACACTGCAATGGGAAGAGTCAGCCCCAGCCGTACTCTTACGGCTGGGGTTGACTCTTCCCATTATACTCATACGGCCGTACGCTTTGCACATGTTACACTGTATTGATGTCATTGTCTTACTAGAGGAAAGAGAATTTTAGTATTAAAAATATCTCCCAATATTTTGCTATTTTGAGGTTAACAAGAAAATATACAGGAAAAGATAATAAAAATACATGTTTCAAAATTACAACAACCAATGATTTCAGAAAATATATAAAAAAAGGCTAAAAATCACGGCAGTTTCACTGACGCCCCAAGAGACTATCATAGAATATTTTTCAAGCATAATATCTAAAGAAGGAGTACGTTATAGCTCAATAAAATTTAACAAAGTGGAACTTCCACTCTCTTTAAATTACTAAACATATTTTCTCTTCTCTCTCTTTCTATGAACGATTTCTTCTCCTTGTCTTGCCATCATTACAGACTTTGAATCACGAGAACTAGGAAATGAGAAGAAAGAAAAAAATTGCGGAAGTGTCAAGTGAACTGTATGGTGAAAGGAAGGGAAACGGTAGTATGCGAATGGAAAGTCAGAAGCAAGAATGGAAACAGGATGAAGAGAAGAAGAGAGAAGGCAATGAAGGATGGAATGAAGGAGGAAGAAAAATGGTGATTGAGCGGAAGTGGTGTGAGGTTAGGGGCATGTGAGGAGGGTGAGTGGTAACATGCGTTGAAGAGGGCCTTTACAATGCCCGATAGAGTAATTTGTATTCAGAACCTCCCGACCCCAACAAGATGAGCCCCTTACATTCATCAGACCTCCACAACGAGTGGGTGGGCTGGGGGAGCGATGAGGGTGGGGGGGATAAGAAGGACCATGGGAGACGAGGAGAGAAAGTGGGGAGAGACGAGTTGTGGGAGACGGTAAACGAGAGAGAGAACGGAAGAACCGGGCACCGAACGTGTGGGACAGAGAGAGAGAGAGGGTGGGAAGTGTTAAGAAAAGAAACGGACGCAGGAGAATAATAGTGTGGGAAGCTGGTGACGGTAGGAGGTCGATGGACGCATGATCACGCACGGATCCCCGACGTGTATGCGTGGAGTTTGTTGGATGAATATGGGGGTGAAGGAGAGATGGCGCAGGGGTGAAGGAGCATGTGTGTGAAGAGAGGAGACAGGCACTATGAGAACGGGTAGGAGTGAGTGAGTCTGGGGTTTTAGGGGGAAGTTTCATGGTACGGGGAGGTGAGGAGAATGGGTCATAAGGGGTTTTCGGGGTGGAAAAGAATGGTGATCCTGTCGCCTACTCGTGGGAGAAAGAGTTAGGTTTTTGGCGATGAGCGGTAGTGGAGGGGCAGAGTTGGAAGGATGGGAAGCTGGCTGGATCCCGCGGACGTGTGTGTGCCAGTTTGGGTGTTTATGTGTGAGGGTGCTTAGAGGGGCGATGGGATATGCGACATTGTGGCGGAAGGACTTGGAAAAGTAAAAGAGCAGGGTGTGACGGTTGAAGAGCAAAAGCGTGGGTAAGGATACAGAATACCCATATTCTTTATTCTTTTATTATAAAAATGGAGATGATAAGATGGAGCAAAATAATGGATAAATGGGGATGAATAGGTAATTTTATAACGGTTAAATATATGAAAATATAACAAAAATTTATGTCATCAGAAATTAAGGAACATTTAGTGCTATTGTTTAAGGAACCATATTAAAATCAAAACTGGTGGCACCTATGCTCAAAGTGTTGGATTGTATTCTAAGTATTCTAAAAGAAGAACGTTTCACAGGCATTACCATTCTCGATATAGTATGCCTCACCGCTAGCAAGCACTTTTCGGTGAAACCGATGCCAAAAATATAATTTTGTAAAATATTTTCGCAAACATGCCAAAATAGCAAAATATGTTTATGATAATAATTGGATAATTTCAATCATAAATCTACTTAATGATATGCACTCAACATATTATAGGGTTGAGTGGATTGCTGCGTTCAAAAAAGAATGATCCCCGCCATTACTGTAGCTGAATTAACATTACCCATATATTGCAAAAGAAACACTTGGTAACCAAGTGTTTCTTTTGCAATATGTATCGTTTCCACAAAGTGACGCCTGAAGTTATCTCCATTACCCAGATGCATCTGCCTATATAATGGAAATGGAATCCTTAGGCAATACCAGTAAAAGAAAACATTTAATGAAATATCGCGAACGGATTATTGTACGGCGGGGGCAAATGGTGGAATAAAACATCAATCAATAAAATGTCATTTTAATACGTTGGAAATTCTACACGCTATGATAATGACAAAGTGGCATGGATCGACTTCCGTTAGCTGAAGCCCGTAAACACCTTCCAAGACTATAAAAAAGTCTTAACTAGACAATGCAGCGGCAGTGTCTGAAAAAGCATTGCAAAATAATTGAGATATGAATAAAAAATATTTCAGCCTTACTTAAAAAATATAAACTTAAGGTAGTTTCTTCTTCAATATTGGAATTCTTCTATTCAATACCTGACATAAGCTTCAAGAATTTAAATCAATTTGCTAAAATAATGTTCATACGTTTTGCAATAGCCTGCGGCTAAACGGCTGTGTCGGTTGGAATGAGAGAAAGAGTAGAGATAGGAAATGGTGAAACAGATAACACTTCGAGAGTGGAAGATGAGGTGAAGAAGATGCTAGAAAGGAGATAAAAAAACAATGTGAGAGGGTAAAAAGACAAATCTTAAACTTTTTTTGCCTAGACGTTGTTATCATGACTTACTTTCCCCCGTTACTTTCTCGTTTCTGTTAAACGTTTTTTCGCCGTGTTTTTCTTCTGAAAGTACCCCTTTTGATGGGGGTATCCAAAGACCGGGGGGTGAGGTTGGGGTTGGAGTAGTTTCCTACATCACGAGAGGATGACTCGGCCGCAGCTTTTTCACATCCGATTGCATTCAGTTTTGTTTCCAGGAGGCTGTGTGCATGGCTTTTCGAGTGTTTTATTTCTGGCGGGTGTGCATGTGTACGTGATCGTGAGAATTCATGCTCCATTTTTCAGTGGTTGTGCCAAAATGAAGGGGAGAAGGGAGTCACCCACAGAGCAAATAACGAGGACTAGATACAAGTGTCCGATGATAACATACGAAATTGGATGAAAATGATATTTTTATCAAAATAAAATTCGTCAATATGCAAAAGTGAGAAAGTAACTGGGACATGAGAATTAGAAAGAGCATATATCGCATTTCCATTTAAGTTACTAATTTCATGGTTCCTCCTGGTTCAGTTTGCTATCAACGCTAAGCAAATTTATTTCTACAGAAACGAAACTTTATTTACACTTCAATTTAATTCAAAATATTATAAACTTTTTCAACTTTTCTCTTGATATAACGCGAACTATATGAAAAAATTAATTATTTTTCCATCTTATAACCAAATCTGTAACGAATTTCATAACAAAATATTTCCCTCGCAATACATTTTAACTGTGAATGTCAGGAGATCATTTTCAATTTTTCATCTCGCTTACCGATAATGACTCATCTTTAATTTTAATGACTACCATGAACTAATGATGAATGAAAGATAATGGTACATAAACTGACCCACCATCGGGGGCAAAGAATTCATATTCACCAAATAAATACTAATGACTTTATTACGATATTTCATTATTAGAAGGACATTTTTTGTTCTTGTCAAATCAAAAAAAACTACATTTCATATTTACAAGGGTGATAACACGATGCACTATATTATCCATCATACATTCATTTATCCATGCAAAATATAATAATAATATAATGGGATTGGAAAGAGGCAGGTAGTCGCTACAATTGCATCCGAAATAACGGATTTTCCATTCACCAAATAGAATTCATTAGGAGTTAATTTTTGGAGATATGTCCATTTAAAAGATTTTTTGCCCTCATAGTCTTATTAATAACTATGGGTGATCACACTATAAGAAAACCATACCGCCATTGGGCTAAGGTGTTTAAGTACTAGCGGAGGGATTCGGATTGAAGTCCAGAGTGAAGCCTTTGGACATTCTCATATAATGTTCAATAGGGGTGAATTTATGCTTACTAGCAATTCGTGAAAAAGGGAGGCAATACCTTAGTCCCTGGTGCTTGTAAATCTCTACTTTCATACATCCTCTTTTTTCGTATCAACCATGATCCTGTTAACTATATTACACCTTGAGGTTCTTCAAACAGTTTTCCAGTATGTTACCTATGAGATATAAAATATTTCAAGGCTCTTATTATTCAGCGCCCTAAAATATTCAGCAAAGACATACACACAAATAAAGATATGTCGAATGTAAATTGAAAAACAATTATTACTTGACTGTACCACAGTTATATTTATTATCCGCCAATAATCATGCAAAAGTTATTTAAATATTTCCTCATGGTATTTATAACCGGCACAGTTTTTGCAAATAATATACTATAAGTAGGTAATATGTTAACATACAAGTTTTCATAAAAAAACGAAATGATTTTAAGGGATAATTAAAATCAAAAAGGACATAGGACAGCTACTAAAAGAAATGCATACGAATTTGCAGTATTCTCTACTAGATTTAGAGTACTTCGGTAACAATATAGCATTTTAAAACCCGGTTTTCCCACAAGGTCTCATAGAAAACCATGGGACGGGATCACCTTAAAGCGTTTTGCACACGAAAGTGATAATTCAGAATTCCAGATGATGGCGGGCGAAAAACGAATAAGTGTGTGAAGTTGGAGTGAGAAGGTGAATTTCATCGCCTATTTTACAAATAGGGTCATCACTTCGTCCCAGGCATCCACATTATGGGAAACAATGGAAAAAGCAGAGAGAGATATTCGGTCGAAAAGACACAGTTAAAACCCTTACCGACAATGGCTGGATGTGAGGACAAATAGAAAAAGGAGAATTGAGCAAAAGCAGGGAATCGGAAGGCAGTATAGGCCGGGGGCGTGTTTTTCAAGGGAATGGCAGAGAGAGGGAAATGGGCCGAAAGAGGTGGTCGAGGACCGAGTTCCGTGTTCCCCGTCGTTTCCTCACTTCCGAGTGGTTTCTCTAATTCCGTGCCCGCTTTCAAAGGGATGCCCCTCGGAAACGGTCGCCTATGCTGAATGTCGTGCGATTCCTATCCTGGGGACAAGGAACTGCCGTCCATCCACCGGCCTGCCCTCTTGGTCTGCTCCGTGCGTTTGCGTGCCTGAGGCGAGTATTCCGGGTGAGGCTGAGGCAACTGTTGTCATGGGACAGTTGGGGATGAAGAAGGAAGAGGAACGGATGTTCCTGGCATTGCAAAGGGCATAATTCTGATGAAGAAAATCTAAGTAAAGGGAGGAATGGCTTGACAAACCCAAGAGGATGGAATACAAAATGAGAGACATGAAATAATTTATTTCGTTAAGCAGAAAATAAAACACTTTAACACAAAAATGAGGAATTGTTGGCCACTAGTGAGCAGGTCGCAGCACTATTGCAATCTCGTAAAACACATATTAACAGAAAATTCAATATGAAAACAAATTAACGTACTTCTTCAACTTCCCCAGAATATTTTAAAAACAAGAAGTTACTCTCAAAAAAGAAGTTATCATTGCTTACAGTTTATATGAACTAATAAATATATTCTGCTTAATTTTTCGAAGTTTAATATTCATAAAATGTTTGCAATGAATCTTTTACGCCAGTAATGTAAGCAACTCACTGGGCATATCATAGGCGTGCATGCAAACTATTTGTTTTAAAGGTTAGCCACTAATTTTGTTTTTCTACCATGTAAGATAAGTTTCGAATGGGCAAAAACTGAACAGCGGTTAATTTCTGAAATTTTGGGGCTTTTAAAGGAACAAGATGTTGTGACGAAATACCGTACATACAATGTCACAGGCATTCGTAGTCGTGCGCAAGGCGCCACAGTCCACGAGGTTAAAGCCAACTTTAAACACTTATGGTGTTTTCCCTTTGACAAATTCCAAAGAAACTGCGGGAGATGCCGCAACAGTAACTTTTAACGGAGTCATCCGCTAATGTGCATTTCAATGCAACAATTTCAGAGTGTAAAAATCATTCGCCTTGACTGGGATTCTTTTTCTGAGGATTCTGGGATTATTCTTTTTCAAATGCAATTTTTTAAACAAAATTGTACTCAACATGATTCGAACCAGTGACCATCAAGTTATCAATCTAACGCCCTACCCAACCTACCAACGAGCCACCAGTAAAACTTGAAACTAGTTGTACGTAAATAAAAGACAGTGGAAAGATACATTGTATTCTTCATTTAATCAGCAATTTTTTTCTTATTTACCTACTACTGTGGCCACATTGATCTCAAACCCTGTCAAGATTTATTACTCGACCTGCTCTTGCTAGTGTTTTCCTATTTTAAAACTTCAGTTACCTTTGTTCTTTCTTACAGACCTCATAACATTTATCTAGGGTACATTGATTATTATCTCATTCCCATTTTTATATTTTTAGAAAATGACAATTAATCGAAGGTCAGATGGTTTAAAATGTTGTCAAAAATATATTAAAACTTATATTAGAATTAAGCAAGAGCAGCATAAATTGAATTGGTAGAACTATCAATAAATATAACACATAGAAAATAATAGGTGCAAAAGTATACCCCTACGATACGAAAGTTTCTGTTTAAAAAAATGAAATGGGTAATAGGTTGAAGACAGTGGTCGGATCGAGTCAGCATAAGTCTGCCAAGTTCGAGTATGTTCGTTCGTACGCATAGTTAAATTTTTCCTGAAGTTTCCTCCAAATATTACCATGATATAAGTTTTATAGTAGCTTGGAGAGATTTTAAAATTGGAATAGGAAAGTAAGAAATTGTAAAAGTACGATAAATGGCAAGGAAGGGAAAGAAACATATCTGATAGACGGATGAATAGATAAGAGTCGTTGAGAGATATGGTCGAATACAAATGGAAGTAAATGGAAGAAATATGGAGTGATCACTAAAAAATAAATTATGTTTGGTTGCAGAGTTAAAGGAGACAAAATCCAGAAAATATTCTGGCATAACTAACTTAAGGGGATAATTCAGGTTGCGAGAGTATAAATAAAATAATCCTGAGAGAAAAAGAGAGGATTTTTTTTCTTTTTTCAAGAAATTGGAGAAGTGTACCCTTAGGATTCAGAAGACGTTCAAAATCCATCTATCAGAATTGATGACAAAAAACAATGGGTAATGCAAACAGACTTTCATCTATGGTCGACTCTTTGAAGATTCGGATTACTATAATCGTTAGATCAAATGGTTGGGATTATTTATTAACAACACGCATTTATCATTGTTTTCTGAGAAATTCGACTAAAACAGACTGTTGACCGGTCCTATTAACCTACGGGAGTGGTATGAAAGGTTCTCGGTCTCGCCTATAGATGAAGTCACTACCCGCATTATGTTTCTCTCTCAAGGTGGCAAATCCGTCGCGTAAAATTTCAAGGCAGTCCAACAATTTAATTGTTGTAGGCAATCGTCTGAATCAGTTGCGGTACGTGTGTTGTTTCAAATGGAAAGAATCGAGTATCGTGCAGTGATAAAACTCTTCGCAAAGGAAGCTTAAATGCAGACCGAAATTCATTCGAGGATTGTAAATGTGTATAGGGTTTCTTCTTCTTCAATTTCCATCGTGAAGAAATGGGCAGTTGAGTTTAAACGTGGCCGAGTAAGTTTTCTAGGTGATATACGTGAAAGACGTCTGAAAAGTACAACCACACCGGAAATCATCGAAAAGTTGCGCGATATGCTTTTAGAAGATGAGCGTACGAAGGTACTTGAAATCGATAATATTACTGTGGAGATATCAAGAGAATACGCCGAATACATTTTGCACGAGACATTGCACATGGTAAAGCTGGGTTGCGCGGGTGCTTGAAAAACGTATTCAAGAAAAACTTTCCAAACAGTGCCCGGCGCGTATTACGAAAAAGAAGAGCGATTTTCTGCGTCGATACCTGACAACGGATGAACATCAAGTCGCCATTACACAGAATAATCGAAACAACAATCAATGGAGTGGATAGAGCCTGGTTCTTCAGATCTGAGGAAAGTGAAGATGGTGCTATCGGATGAGTCATAGCGTTGGTTCATTTATTTAAAATCTTCACTTTTCTTTAGCAAGATTGAGACTCAACATCCGCTTCTTCCTATATGGCTATAGTAGTATAAAGCATAAAACAATTAAGTCACTTAGAACATAAGGTGCACTAATTATTAATATACTTGTAAATCTGAATTTTAGAGTGATGTTTTAGGCCATTTAGCCAAGTTATATAATCGGGAACTTTTACAAATTTTACCAGAAGTAAAGAAGTTGATGGAGGTTTTAACCCTTTATCGTCTAATTGCAAGGAAAATAATAAATTTGATAGTTTTATGCAAACGATGACAATAAAATATCAAGAATATTACCTATTTGATTTGAAATTATGTTGCTTTATAATAGCATGACTGGCTGCCATCAGCATATCATTGACATAATTTGATATATTATCTCAACGTAAGGCAAAAACGTCTCCTGCATTGTAAAATGCAGGAAAAATAAAAACAGATGAGGGTGAACATTCCGCATATGACATTTTTAGAGTTTAAAAAAGAGGCTGAAAGAGATGGAAAATCCATAAAACCCTCTCCCATCCGAAAATAGCCTCCTGAAATTTTTTTAGCCTAAATACAATTAATATAATTCCATTTCCACATCTTTCACCAATCCCTAAACGACCCCTGCCATATACGATCTTCGCTCGCAGTCACCATTGATGCTATCACGACCCATCCCAACGGCAATATACAGGTGGCCACTACCACTCCAGACGCGGGTAGCCCGAAAAATTAACTGATACCAAAATCCTAACCCCGACTACCAGATAAATTTCTCGGACCAAAACACGTCTCCCTGAAAGTCTCAACCTTATCACCATCTGTTTCCTCGGTTCTCATAAAAATCGTAATAAAATGAATGCACATCCCTTCTCCATCCGATATGCTTATCGGTCTCTTTCAAACGTCCCACAAAATAGCACGACATTTTAAGATTCGCAAGACTCCTCATTACACCCAGCGGTTCTCCCTCCACATTATATAGCTTTTTAATAGTAACCATTAAAACCCCAACGGATGCTCCCTTTCCCGCTCCCCAGTTTCTATATCCAAACAAACCTCAAATACCAATTGAGCTTCGATAAGTATCGAATAACGGCTCACTCACTTGAGAGTTATACAAGATATAATGCAACGTAAGAGTTATACAAGTCCACACAGAAACAGCAGGCTTTATTGAAATGCGAATCTGAAAATTAATGTGTACTTCAGCGTAAAGGACCTTTAAGCAGCTCGATCTAAACCAAGTCCACGGAAAACCAAAAGCCACCATTTCATGCCCACCATACCCGAAAAATCCCTCAATATCTCCCCTTGTATCTCCCTCTCTCCATCCCGAAAACGTCATTCCTTACATCCAGCGATGGTGGTATGACCACTAAAACATAAAATATCATAAATGGGGATCCTTTTTCATTCGTATCTATGATTCAATAGTATTGTCCAATTTTACGTAAGTATTTTCGTTACTGAACGGGTTAATCCAATAATAACGTTAAGCATGTACCGGGGAAATCCCAAAATATAAGTAAAACGATTTTTCCTAACGAAGCGGGCGACTGGATTTTGACGATTTTTGGCGGTAAAAGTGGTACAAAGGCCTTGAAAAAGCGATATGAACCGCATCAGTTGCATGCGGTCCGTTAAAGTTTGCCGTTCATTGCTAGCCTGAACCCCTATTCGAGGGTCGCGTCAGAAATTCACGATGCCAATTTCCATGCAACAATGATATGGGATTAATCATTGTCTTAAACTCGGGGAATGGGGTCCGGAGCCCATGACCATGGTTGAGGATGCTTATGGTTGTGTAAATGGAGGAACGTCCCAAGTGATGGTTTTCTGCTGGTACAAGATGATCTGCGTGGTTAACGAAGAGGTTGACGATGGGCATCCATCAACAACACAGATAAAAATATGCAAGAAGACACATGCTCAATTCTAATTGACTTCCAAGTGTCAGGCTGTTAGCAGAGTGCAATATTCAGCAAACCACATTACTTTAAATTCTTACAGAAGAGTTAGCCATGAAAAAGGTGTCCATAGATGGTCTCCAAGATGCTGCCGGATGATTACTTATGTGATAATCTTGTCTTAGACCTCTTGGGCCACTGTAATAGTCAATACAACAATTTCAGAGTGTAAAAATCATTTGAATGATTTTTACACTCTGAAATTGTTGCATTGAAATGTACATTAGCGGATGACTCCGTTAAAAGTTACTGTTGCGGCATCTCCCGCAGTTTCTTTGGAATTTGTCACTGTAATAGTGACCCGAATTCTTTAGAAGAGATGGTTACTGAAGACGAAACATGGGCTTTTGAGTACTACCCAAGTACAACCACTTTGAGTACCATTTTGGACCACTGGATTATGTCAAAGAGGCCCTGACGAGGTGTCTGAATGAGATTCCCATCGACGCCTTCCAGGAAGCGTACCAGAAGAGTTGCAGAGGCGCCAACATCGGTGAGTTGATGCACAATGGTGCTGTTTTGAATCTTAAGTAATGTGTATTTTCATCTATAATAAAGTTTTTCCTCCATTTATTGTACTTATTTTTTTGGACGGACGACTATGGTTCTATTAAAAAACTTAACTTTTACTAATTGATTTACGATTTTAATCAAGTGAAGTTATTGATATAGCCTCTTTACAGCATGCTCAAAGGAAAATAAAAACACGAACTCGTATCTGAACTGTTGTTTTATTAAATCGGCTTCTATACCGGTAAGGTTAAAATTTCTCGGCCTGACACGGAAATGGCGTTTCAACCAGCGAAAATTTATCATTCCTGCCTGGATGCACGTGTCACTTGTTCGTAATACAAGTTTACATTTTTTCACTCAAGTAGGTTGTTTACACGAATGGTTGCAGTAGACGTAATTCGTGTTTTTCCTTAAAATGGCTAAACTTGAATTGCGTGCTGTCATAAAATTCTTCGTTATGGATGGATTAACCCCTAAGGCCTTAATTTGAAACTGTTTAAAGTGTACGGAGACTTTGCTCCTTCAATGTCGACTCTTAAGAAGTGGACAGCTGAATTTACAAATAGTCACGCATCCCTCGAAAATGACCGACGTGAACGACGGCCAAAAGCCGCAACTACACCGGAAATCATCAAAAAGGTGCCCGATATCATGTTGGACAAAAGGCGAGTGAGATAGCTACTGCCACGGGGATGAAAGAAACGAAAGGGTGCGAAACAACTTGCACAAAGAATTAAGAATGCGAAAGCTCTCCACAAAGTGGGTGCAAAATCAAATGCGCAAACCATTTTCGTAGCAATGTTTGGACCGATTCAAGAGAGAACCGACCGATTTTGTGCGGCGATTTTCACCGTGTATGAGGCATGGGTCCACCGCTCCACGTCAGAAACGAAACAGCAGTCGAAGCAGTGGGTGAAAGCCGCTGGTTCAGCGCCAAAGAAAGCGAAGTCGATCGCATCTGCCGGAAAGGTCATGGCCAGTATGGTTTTGGATGCGAAAAGGATCCTTTCAATTGATTACCTTGAAAATGATAGAAAAATTATAGGCTTCAAACAAATATTACTTCAAAAAATATTACTTCAAACTTCTTGACGAGCTGGATTCCATAATTCGCGAGGAGAGGCCTGGCTTGAAGTAGGAACAAAATTATCTTTCACCAAGACAACCTGCTATCACCTATTCACAAAGGTGCGTTGGCGATGGGAACACTTCCGAATTTGCGGTACCATTTTCTCGGCCATTCCCCCTATTCTCCTGATATAGCACTCTCAGACTTTCATCTGTTCCTAAACTTGAAGAAATTTGTTTCTGGGAATCGCTTCACGTCCAATGAAGAAGTTGAGAGGGACGTAGATGTATATTTTCACAGACTTTCACTTTCGGGAATGAATGAATACTGACGCTGGAGAAACACTCGATCAATTGAGCTGAAGCCAAGGGAGATTACGTAGATAAAAATATTTCTTCAACTGATAATGTCTTTAATGCCCTTGTACCCTGAAACATCTGATGGATTTATACTTTTTTGTGCATGTACATCTACATCTACATAATACCCCGCAAGCCGCCGGAAGGGCGTGTGGCGGGGGGATGTAAGGTAATCTTAGACGATATTAGAAATATGCGCACACATATCTCAATTAATTTGCACTTCCGAGTGGCTCGCTATTCCAGTGAGGATTTGTCCATCATCTAACCACTGAAAAAACACATTTGTTACCAGATGAAAATATTCATTCCAATTCATTAAACGTACGGTATTTGTTTCAATAGCTTATGATTCCGATACCACTTAGTTATTATCATAACAATGACAGAATTAGCGATTATAAAAAGTGTATTCGCGAATGCTTTAAACTTATGAAAAAATGTGGAAACCAAGACTGGTATATAAGGACAGCCATGGCATCTCTTTCTGTTTAACCAAACATTAACCAATCATAGGAAATTAAATATTTTTATCCTTGAACTCGTTCTTAAAGAGACGCTAAAACTCATATTTTTTGGCATTTTCTTCACTCCTTACCTTTAAACCTCTTGTCACAGAAGTTGAAAAGATATTTTAAAATTCAGTTTGTCAAATACTAGCAATCTTCAGAGCAAAGTCGCGTTCGAACAGCGTGCCATTCATAGCATCACGAAGTACAATAAGAGAACATCATACCTAGCTGAAGCTACAAACTCGGCATGCCTGTATCGACATTTTCGGAATTCCTGGCTCCTGGATCGAATCCGAGTGACTACTATCGGTACCGTTAGCTTCTCCCAAGGTTCATGAATTTTCATATTAAGTTTTCACAGAAAATCACACGCAGCTAAGGGAAAGGAACTACCCCCCCCTTCCCTGGTGAGTGAAACTCGCATGCCGCTGTGGTTGTCGCTGGGTGAGCTCTTCCTTCACCTATCAAAGCAACCCCCGAATCGGTTACTGTGGTGGTTCATCAGTACTTTTTCAATTTCGGTACTTGATGAAATAACACGAATACAGCCCTTTATATTTCTCAATATATTACACGTTATATTGTAACAGTTTTCTCTTTCATCCTTATCACTTATCCTATTTTCTCTTCCTCTTAGTTCTTCATATGGATTTAGTTTCTTAAGATCACAAGGTATTAATACTAGATTATGCCTTGTAGGAAATAAGATTGCCAAGAAAACGAAACTGATTCTCTGAAAAAATAAGGATTAAGTGTTTCACAAAATTTATACCATACGAAGAGATCACCCACAATGTCAAGGATAGAAATTTTTTTTCCCAGATAAAAAAATTATGATTATTATCGAGGATTATGAAACGTGAAAATCACTCATTAGCATAAGAAAATCACTTCCACATAGCTGGTGCACACGGTGAAACAATTTATCATAAAAATTACAAATATATAGATCCCGAATAAAAGTGAGAAAAGTAAAAAGTTTTCAAACGATAACGTATCGATAAAACAAAATATTTAGATCTGATTTTCACGCGAAGTATTTAGCCTCAGTCTGAAGCTATCTTTTTGCAGTTTCTCTCTGTTGAGCGTTAAGCATGGAAAGGAATTCAGAGAAATTAATAGACACCTATGGGCGAAATAGCAGTCTCATAAACACAGATCATAAAGATAGACGCGGAAAATTACATCAAAAAATGTCTCTAATATCGATTTTTTAGAACATACGTCGAATTCCCTGAGTTTTCCACGTCAGCAAGCACTATTTAACGTTACATCACCACATTTCCTTTCGCATGTACTCACTTAAAAATTGAACAATATCTCAAATATTCTCTCTGGTGCAATTTAGAGTCGGTTTTCACGGATACAATGGAAACATCCATTAGCGATAAAATAAAACAAAAGAAGCGCGATTGAACACTTATTGCGAGAGCATATGGAAAATCTGTGATAAATCAGAGATAAGTCGGGAATAATATTGGTGGAATCAGTAAAAATCCAAATGAGATGAGGGAGTATATAGAAAATCTGTATGATAAAAACATTAAAACATTTAAAAAAATGAAAAAAAAACACTTGTTGGGAAAAATCTAAAGGAGGCAGGAAATGTGGATGAAGAGTACTTTAAATGTTTGTGGAATGTTGAAGGCTGTGATGGTAACAGAGAATAAAACGGTGAATGATGTTCAACGGCAGGAGGGTGGTATACGGAGTTGAACTGGGGCTTATTTCAGAATATAGAATTATGCGTTGTGTTTTTAGGAGAGACAAGGGGATTGTCGCTGTACCGTTGGGTAACTTGTGTCCATCCAAAATCTTCCTTAACCGGTAGATTACCTCAGCCAATTAAAACTCTATCAAGAATAGTGTTTTTTCCATAATTCAAATAATAATTTTAAGGAAAGAATTATATTTACCACATAACAGATTTTCTGCGAAAATCTATTATAGGCTAGCTCGCATGCCCTATTTTATGTACAGTCCTACATTAAGTAAAAATATCTTATTTTAGCAGGGTGTTTTGTGACAGTATAAAACATTTATTTAATTTCCAATAAGTAAGAAAGATAGAGGGATGGAAACAGGTTATTTGAACAGCTGAAGTTAGGCTATAGAAATAAGGAACTTTTGAAAATTCTGTAGCTAGGTATAGGCATACCTCTAGGTACTTCAAAACTACAGACTTTTCAAGGTGGACTACTAAATTACTTCTGTCTCGGAGACTAAAGTCCTGTAATTTACACAACAGAGAGAGGCCCAGGGACAAGTTAAAATTGAGCTGGTACCTATAACGGAGGTAGAAAAGAATAAAGGCAAGAGAGATTAAGCCCGCTAGCGGGCAGCCTGTGCCTAAGACAAAGAGTGATATCGGACTTCTCTATAGAGTAAAGAGAGCCTTAGAACATTTTCAAAGGGCATTTTCCCTTCTCTCCCTTAGAGAGAGGCCACGGTGGGCCGATTCAAACAAGCTTAACCAATGAGTTGGCCTCGGTAGAGAAGGTGGTTAAGTGAGAGGAGGTTGAGAGGCGAGGGTAAAGAAAGATGTGACCGACGGTCGGCGGAAGGGCAAAAGTGGGAGTGAAAAAGAATCACCTCCGCCCTCGCGAGTAAGAGTTCAGAGAATGGAGAAAGGAGGTGAAGCGAGTGAGAGAGAGAAGTTAAACGATAGTGGATGGGGCATAATAGCAAGAGATTTTGGGAGAGACAAAAAAAGAATAGCAGAAAATGAGGGAATGAGCCGGAAGGGGTTAGGAGAGAGCTAAAGCAAAAACCACCGGTAGACAACGCTCTCCTCAAGACCGTGCCTCCCTCCTTCTCAACCTCTCATCTCTTCTTCGGCTACCACTGGCGACCTCCTGTCTCTCTGCCAGGCCCGTTTCACCCTTCCTCCTCCCCTCTCCTCCGTCATCCCTGAAACTCTCTCCAGCATGCGCTCTACACTCCCGCTCGACCGCCAGAAAAGTCGTATCTTTCCTTCGTTCTCAGCATCCCTCTAGCCCCCTCTTTCCCACTCTAGGTGGCCTTTGGGTACCCGACAAAGCTTCGTCTCGGATCTCATGCATAATGCGTGGGACCCGCGAATTACACCTCCATTTCTACCACCCAAGCGTTGAATATTTTAAGAGTTTACCTCTTCAGCGACTTCACCACCTCCCCCTTCGCCCTCGTCTTTCTCCACTCCCATGCCATTCCTTTCTCCCACAGCCCTCCCTCCTTTCTTCTTCTTTTCTCCCTCTTTCTCTTTCCTCCCTTAAGTATCCTTTTTGTTCCGGACTATCTCACCGCCACTTTCTCCGACCATGGTCTTCTTTCAACCGACCATACTCCTATCTCTCTCACCCTTCTCCGCCCCTTGTTCTCTCTCTCTCTCTCTCTCTCTCTCTATCCATTGCCTTTCCTGGTGAGTTTATTCGAATCCAACTCTTCTCTTCATCTCTAGACGCTCCTCCACCCTTCCTCGTGCGAAAATCCAGCAATATCCTCCGAGCCTGGAGCGGATGAGATACACTCGTTTTTTACAGCTTTCATCCGTTTTAATGATGCCATTTCCTGTCTGCATATGACTTCATTTGGGAAACTAATGTGGTTCCCAGGTCTGTCGAAATGCATATGAATGTTCACTTTCTACGAGGATGACGATATCAATGTCCTTCGTCCGTGTTCGCATTTAAGGTTACTTTTGTGGACTTCCTCTTCCCTTATGTCTTTGACTGCTTAAATTTTTTTTTCGGTTGTCATACCTGAGTTTCCGTGCTACATTGAATTCAGTAATCAGGTCAGAAAAATAATGCTATTTAAAGTAAAATTCAAGAACTCATCTCATGTTTAGTTTAGGCAGTATTCCATCCTTAATTTGCATTATTTCCTTGCATTATTATCACTAAATAGGTCCTAAAAATTGGGAATGAAAACCCTCGTCAAATTTTCTTGGCCCAATATTTAAGCTAAAGTAGTCAACCAGAGTTTGAAAATATTTTTATTTATGGTCAGTATTTTATCGTTTTAGACTATTACAAAGATTTTAATCATTAACACTTTGATTAATTTGAAAAAACAGCGCAAGTGTTTTTATTTAAAAGGAATAAATGCTAATATTTCCAGACCAAACATTCATCACTCATTTTTTATCATTCTTCATCCACTAAAAGAAATTATTTATAAGATTATATATTATGACTACATGCATTACTTCAATTATGTTTCGGAGAGAATGTCAGATCTTAACGGAAACTGAGTTGGTATATTCCTAAAAAATAATCAGAAAGGTATCCTTGAAACTTTTCAAGAATGGGTTGTACCTTAAGGGTAATTTTGTTCTTAACAGGAATTAATTTGAAATTAATTCCAATAATTGATATGTAGCAGTTGCAAAGTATCTTATATGTATTTCATAGTATTAATAGTTACTAGGAGAGGCGAGCGCCAGCAAAGGTTATTTGTTTCAAAAGCGATAGGTGCGTAATCTGGTGGGAGCAGGATGTTCGGGGAAGGAAGGAACGGTGGAGAGAAACCCGGTTACGGCATGGGCCTACCCTTAACGAAAGGCTCCAGGGGGTCCACAATTTAACGTTCCATCTGACGGAAGGAGTACTTACTTAAAGTGCGTTCCACATAACCACCCCAAGTAAGTATCGGGATACCATTGAAAAATTTGACCACTATTGGGATTCTAACCCGGATCCCAGGTGTGCGAAGCCTGTCCGTTAGCCAACGCACACTCGAGAAATCATATTGTTAAAAAGCTATTGACAACGTTTTACTTATAAGCTGCCTCATTATTATTTAAATAAGCACGCACCCACGTAAAAGATTCAAAGTACAGAAGAATATCCATTCTCCATCTACAAAAGTAATTCTTCCAGCTTGAAAAGATGTGCCCCTTTCTCAATTAAGCGTCTGATTTCCGGTTTGAAATAAATAATATTTTACAGCATTGCTCAAAATTCAACATCATAAATGCAAAGATAATTATTTTTATCACACTCCGATAGATATCCAATACTCTAGGGATTTATAGTGTTCAATTCTAATTAGCATGGACGTCATTATTTCCCAAAAAAGTGAACAACCGGAAATATTCAAGTTATGATATTAAAAAAGTTAACCTTTCGATGAAAATTGGACATTAAGTTCAGCATGGGTCCGTTTTACCTGAACTTTTGGGTCACAGGCGTGTAGTCTCAATAAGTTATGCCCGAAATCAAGATAACCAGTCAATGAAATGTTGATCAAGTGATTTCATTCCTTAGGGTTCTTGAAAATCCACAAATATTAAATAGAATAATACGAACTTTTGAAATAGGAAAATGCTGGTAAACCGTGAATTCAAGCTAACCCGAAATCGTCCTCATATTTCAAGTTTAGAAAGAAATCAGGCAATGAAGTGCCAAAATATTGTTTAATCTAAATGATATATTCTGGGTAGTCATATTTTGCGAGAACAAAATATCGACGACTATGTTTATTCATTTGAATAAATTTCAGCTAATTCCATGTTAAAGGCAAAATAATATAGGGAAATTCCGTAAAAGCGTTCCTGAAAAACCTTAACATAGCTAACGCGATGATTCGGTTTCCAAATCCCAACCAGGCCAACACCAAGCGCTCGTACTCCCAGACGCCGATTTTGCCGAAAATTGCACTCCAATAACCTAAATGACAAAATAGGAACAGGTAATGAAGGATATTTAAAACAGTCACGTCATCTCCTTTGCAGCACTGAAACAAATTAATAACGCTCCTATATCCCATTTAATATAATCTCACTTCAGGGGAAAAATATCCTCGGAATCACATTCATTTGCATTTCTTGAAAAGGTGGGCTTTTGACAGGAATAGGGTATTAAACGTAAATTCGCCAAGAGCCTACTTCTGAATTATTGAGTCACAGAAGTGTGCTCTTAATAAGAAATGTCTGAAATCAATCTCTAGTTCATATCATTAAAATGCATAGCCTGTTTACGTTGCCGAAGCAAAGTTTATAATCTGCTGACGTAGTCTTCAAAGTTCGTTGAACTTATGCCCTCGTCCTACGCAGATGCAGGGAATTGGATGTGGTTGAGGGATGAATAATATAGAAACACCATGTTCTTGCGTGAGGAAACGAAGTAATTATTCCTTGCATGCTCTGCACCAGTATGAATAATTAAATCACGAACATTTTTAGAGAGCTCATTTATGTGAAATGATCGTTGTAGTGAGATATCTACTTACTTAGCCATGGGATTGACCAAGTTTCGTCTTTCAATAAATCATCGGTGATCTTGTGCGGCATAAAATCTAAGAAGATTTAATTACAATTTAATTTAAAATAGATCGGAATTATTTTTATAGTGTAATAATAAAAAAATTACTATTACAGTAATATATTTCAATATTATTTTTAAAAGGTAGTTATTCAATATTTCTGGTTCCTTCATAGGAAATAAACATTTGCAGTTGACAGTGACACATGAAAGGACTATTAAAACTTTACATTGCCATTTTAACATTTTCAACTGATGAAATAAATGTAGACACGTATCACCATAGATATAAAAGCAAAAATAAATTAGTTTATCGGTCACCCATTCGAAACAGTGAAATGCGAGAGTCAGAATATAGGTGTTTTAAGAAGCGCCTGTTCCTCAGTGAATCTGCTGCAAAGGCGAGAGGCGACTACGTATTTAAAATTATGACAGCAAGTTAAAAATAATATTAAGTAAGGTAACACGAAACCACGCAATCACGATGGAAGCAAATACGAAAAACTCTCTGGCAACTATGCACAAACATGACTGAGGCCACTGCAATCGGTGTCAAAATCAGCAGCTGCGGACAGAACCTCTGCGATCGGCATCACGACTCCTAGCACGCCAGAATTGATAGAAGCACCAGGAAAAATCGTATTGATTCAAAAGTAGGGAAGAAAAGGACAGAGAATATGAGTAATACAAATGATTTAGCATAGAAAAAAGGAAAACTTGATTATTATTTAATAATTATATGCAGACTGGCAATTATAGAGAATAAGAGGAAAAAATGTACAGATTGAGTTAAATGTATTCTTCATGGTGTAAGAGGAAGGATATGGATAATAATGGGGGATAATAATTCAGTGTTGGGCAAGAGCGAGATAAAAATGAATTAGGAAGTGGTATGGCACAGGGATATAAAATGACCGTTAGGGGAAATATATAGTTTTCAAGAAAATATATGGCTAATAGATAGTATAAAGACCATAAAAGACTAAATCTATGACATGATAGATTTAACAAATTGAGAAGGTTCAGGCGTGATGTGGTGGAAGTCGGACATAATGAATAACTGATCGTAGCACTTTTCCAATTGATTAAATTTTTATTTTACGATCGGGTTTCGATGCATTACATCATCATTAGGTAACCTGATGATGATGTAATACATAGGAACCCGGTCGACAAAATAAAAATGTTATCAAGTGGAAAAGTGCTACGGTCAGTTATTCATTATCATAGATTAAGTCTGTCATAATTCATATCTCAATTATTTTCCATTATTTTTTGGCAGAGGCATACTAAAAAAATCATCAATTAATATGGTTGCTCGTTTGCAGAAGCGGATATTGATAATATATCAGTGCTCATGAGGTGTAATTTCGTATTAACAACGTTTATAAAAGGATAATGTATCATAAGATGATATTTATAAGCTTTAAGTGAAGTAAAAAGATTATTAGCAGGAAAACGATGATTAACCGCTGAATCACCTGACTTTTAGGGTACGATGACGTGGCTTGTAGGGTACAATATAAATCTAAAAAATCGCAAATAAACACCAAGATGGATACAATAGGAGTAACATGGGAATACCTGAGAAATAGAAGAAAAAAAGTCGAAACTCTTCAATAGTAATAATGAACAGGTAATTAAATGCAGAAGGTACGGTAACGAAACTAGACGAACTATACAGATGAAGGAACGTATACCCAGATTTAAATAAGGAAAATACAAAAATCTCATTATTTAAAGAAATCCAGACGCTAATATTTCGAAAGAAACGTGGTGAAAATGCTAGTGCAGGAGTATGGAAAGTTTACAAAGATGAAGATGAGAAGAGTAAATAGGTTTACTGCTAACACTAAAATAACTCCTTAAAACTACGAAATAAAAATCCGTGCATACTCTCGGAGATATGACTTCAATAATATTAACCGAATAAGAAGTAAACCTGGAATATGGAAATTATGCAAAGTAGAGTTACGGGATAATATTATTGGACCATAAAATAAGATAAATATATCAAATGAAATATCAAAAAAGATAATTTAGGCTCAAAGATTAATGATTGCGTGATCAAGTAACCTCTATAAATGAAATTGAGTGAAGATAATGAATGCATTGCAGAAGATAGGAATAGATTGGAGGTATAGGTGACATCCGGAATTGCTATGTGTTAAGACCTCTCAGGCAGGATTTTGCTGGTACTCAGGAATGGGTACTGTAAGGCTTTGTGGTAATTTATGATAAAACATGTAGGTACTCAAACAGAACAAATAGGTTTGAATTGAGGCACTTAGTACTAATAAACATTAGTTCAGCTTAGTCCAGTCCAGTCCATAAAGCTTTGTTTGAACTTCTGGTTTTACTTCGTAGTAGCCGTATGTGTAGATGATGACAGAAGAAAAAAAAGTACCTTTGCCCGGACTTTACTGTTTCATGAACGCATTTTACCGTCATACGGCATCATCAAATATTACCACAAGCATTACTTGCGTTGTACTTAATGATGCTGCATCAGAGTGTAACTCATTTTACCAAACATCGAAGCTCTTTGGAAAATTACATTGTTCCTTCTGTTACTATGGATCATAATGTACCCGTACGTACAGGAGAAGGGAAGTAAGACCGAATGGTCACGGTGATCTCGGAATCTCAACGCATCGATGGAAATAATAGCAAGAAGTACAATGGAAAAGCGGCAGGTTAGGATGAAAGTGGAAGGAGAAATGATGAAATTAGTTATATTTGAGGATGCTTAAGCTTTAGTTAGTCACCCCATTAAAGACAGGGCGAAAAAGAGAATCGATGAAAAGAAAATAAAAGCAATGAGGTTCTCAAGGAATAGACAGGATAATATAATCGTGGATTTTGGAGTGCTTAAACTAAAGCATTTGGAACATTAGAACTATGTAGTAAGTATTTTTGCCGGATTCTGACAAAGTATCATCCACATCATCTTTGAATGCTCTACCGCGTGGCAGGTTCACTCACGGTTGACCTCCATGCCCTTGGTTTCTTCGTATACGACAGAGTATAAAGGATATTAACAGAATTCCGTTAGGTATAGGAGATTTTTCAAAGAAGAAGAACTAAATGGCAGGAATTTGAAATATGTTTAAAGCATTATCTAATGAATTTTTCACGAAAATAAAAAAAAGAAATTCTTGGTGTGATAAGAGATAATTTTTTGGTAGAAATTCAAAGGAGACAGGAGGCAGACAAGAGGCATTCAGTAGGAATGGAATACTGAAAATTGCGATAGAAGGGAGAACATTGAGAAAGCAATATAGAGGGAGGAAAAAACAAGAAATGTTGGAAGAAATGAAGAATAGTATGTACAAGGACCTGAATAGACATTCCTTGAAATGTAAAGAGTTTTAAATTTTCATGCAGTGTTTGGCAGGGCATAAAAGGGTTGCAGATTCTCTATCAATCAAAAACCTACCCAAACCAATTTATTACTTTTAATAATAATACCATATTATTAAGTATCACATATTATTGAGTATTACATGGGTAACGTTAGCCATTAATACACAAAATCAACGAGTTGTAGCGAGATAGGATTTATGTGAGATGCGTTGAAATACTGAGATCTACTAATTTTTTTAAAACAAACTAATTGCAGAAGAAAGTTAAAACCTCGGTTACTTTTCAACATAAATTCCCTGTAGATGAACACATTTTTCAAAAGTACGACGAATTTATGGCTAAAGGGCAATATTATCATTCGCTGGCTAGGCCTCATTTAGAATTTGCTGCTAGTAAATGGGATACTAATTAATATTGCCGAATTAGGTCGTGTGCCGCGTAGAAAAGTTATATTTCTAAAACGTTGTTATGATATACCGAATAGTATATCAATGTTATTGAAGGAGCTAAGTTTGGAATCACTAACGAAGCGAATATATTTAATGACATTAAATCTATTGCATAAATTTGAAATGTGTCTCTTTAGCATTGATGTTTAAAATGTATTACCCCCATCGTACGATGGTAGGTGAGACCTTGAAAATAAAATTCGAGAGATTCAGTGTAGAACAGACATCGTAGATTGAGGGTGTCATTTGTCTAAAAAAAAATGAGGGATCGGAATAAGTTTATATGACCACGCAAAGGGGTAGGGGGATTTTGTGTCAAAGGTAGCCTGGTGTGTTCTCATTTTCTGTCGCATACCCCCTAGCAGTGGCTTGCACGAAACCATGTATTTATTTATGTATACTATGATTCTTTGCTGTCGAGAACGCTTATGTATGAGTCGCCTTTTGCCCACTGGAAAAATGCGGTTGATAGGTGACTTTCTTAGGTTCGCTGCTTTATAAATTATTTCATCCACGAATTCACATTTTTCACATCAAGTACACCATCACCGTGTACCTCGCTTAATTGACGATGAATTCCGATGGATGTGAACTTCCCCCGGGAACAAATAGGAATGCCATAGAACTTAACACACCTCGTATAATAACTTGTATAATAAGTGGATTGTTAAATTCTAATTTCTGACAAATAGCCTTTAGTTCTTTTGAATTACTATTTGATCCAAATTTTATCTTCACAAAATAATTTTAATGAGCCCCAATGCTCTACGTAACTTTTTTTCCTGTGATATGCTTAAATCTTAGGATAATCGTAGCACAAAATGAAATTTACTTTTATACTATATATGTAGTACTTTTTAGATTATATATATTTTATTTGTACTACTTTAGTATGTGCCCACGTACTACTTCTTTGTACCCATTGTGCTATTTCGGATCTTTTAATGGGCTTACATCTTATATTAGACACGATTTAAAATTTAACATTTTTTTATGAATTAAGTTTAAGAGTCGGATTCAAATAAAAACTTGCAATTATTAAAGATACGAGCCATCAAATCATTGCTGAAAGGACAGTACTAGAATCGTTCGGGATTCTAAAAAGTATTAATATTTTACCCGGAAAAAATCGCATCCTAGGCAATCCTAAAAGAAAAAAGGCTTTCTTATTATTGTGAACTGTCCACCCTCACTCGCCAGCTCAGCCATATATAGAGATGGCATGAGGAAGAAGAAGTACGGGCGGGCCAATGAGGAAGGTCGTCTCAGAAGGAAAGCGAAGTAGAAAGGGGGAAGGCAGAGTATCGATGAAAAAATAACAAAGAAAAGAAGACCCTCTCACCACTATTCATACGCTTTCCTCCGAAGGAACCGAAACATCGTTAAGATACGGTTGAGTGAGGTCGCGGTGGCACAGGGGATCGTGCGGCATTTGGGCCCCTTCCTCTTCTCCCTCCACCGTTTGGGATCCGTACTTCTCGTGGGGGTGGATGGGTTCCAGAAATTGAATAGGGGGATGGACCGCTATTAAGAGCGGCGGGAAGGAGGAGAGGCAAGCCACCGTAAAATATCGTCAACGACAACCTTCGCTTCGCAAAATATGCTCCCCCGTGCCTTGAGTCCTCCATTCTTTCCCCCTTATTCCACTTGGGATATACCTCACGTGCTCCTATATACCATCTCACCTTTCTTCTCCCCTCTTTAAGCCACATCTCACATTCCCTCCTGCCGCTCTCCCTCTTTCCTCTGCCAATACCTTTCGTATTGGCCTTCCTCACCTGCCTCTTGATACAGCCTTCTTAGCTGAGGTTAATGCCTCTATTTCACCCAAAGAATATGAAAATCTGGTACCCATTTGATTTCCCAGGATTCTCGTTAGAAACGATACTGTTTCAGTTTAATGTGATGAACCAAGAAATAAAAGTAACAATTACGCCAAAATATTTTCGTGAAATAATTTGTTGTTGGACTTGAGAATACATATTTAATACTCTTAATTTAAAAATGACTCGGATGTTGCCGAGGGTACATGCTCAACATTGATGCAGAGGAATACATGAAAGTAATTTATTTATTTATTAAATTAATGAAAAGGTCATTCAGCCCTTTTAATCAAGCAAGTGTTACGGATCTATAAATGGTGCTCGACTAAAACATAGCTCAATGCTCCATTAGATATCTACCAAGAAGAAAATTGACGTTAAATGTAATTGTATGCGATTTTAAAATAATTTGAATAATTAATTTGAAAGTAAAATTATAAATCTTACCCTGTTTCACTTCCAAAAGAACGTTATGGTAATATTTCTCATATCATATTCAAGTATTTTATTTTTAAATAGAAATATTTTTACATCCAATTCTTCAGTAGTAAATGCGCAACCATCTCTAATCGACACTTTCATCTTGACTCAAAAGGAGGTTAAATCACAGCAAATGACTCTAAAATATGGCTAATTAAAAACATTTTCAAAAGTAATTTAGCTTACTATCGAATTAAGAAATAATTCCTTGTTTTCCTTCTTTCGACTTCTGGAGGAAGAATTATTATATTTATATTTTTAGCTAATAAATCCGTTTAGTGACATTGTTTGATAATAATAAGGCTGCATGCCAATAAATACCAATAAAAACTTCATATTTTTGGCACACTTCGTCAACCAGATAAAAAAACGTTACAGTTTTTATCTTGTTTTCTCTCATGAAAATATCAATAAGCGTTCACATATGCTTACTTCTTTTCTTTCTATGCTAAAATTCCGCATTTCTCATAGGCTTCATTCTATCCCAGGTTTTTCGTTTTTCAGGTATATCTACTATTCGAGGTCTTCTAAAAAAATGTATTCCACATCATCCACGCTCTTACAAACCCAAACCGTCCCAGTTCCCCCTTGTCTTCGAGTCCCCCTCCACCACCGCCTGTGCTATCTACACGCTAGAATGCCTTCCGCAGGCAACCTGTTCGGAATTTGCTTCCGCCCCCGCCAGACTTATGCTCCCACATTTTTTATGGCGATCATTACTTGGCTCTCTCAACGGCTGGCCGTCGTCGCTTATGAATGCCTGCTTTGACGGATGGACTCACTCAAACGAGCGGAGTGTTCGCAGAGAGAGGGATAAAGCTTGTTGAAGTGAAAAAACGAGCATACTTTATCAAAAAAGCAAAATACTCCTTTTTCAATTGTGATGTACTCTATTACACAAAGAACAGAAGCCACAATGGAACAGCCATCGTAAAGTGTATATAGTTTCTCGCTTACCTTTCTTCCAGTGGATTTTAAGTTGTGCACCATAAATACGAGGAAAGAGAGTTTCCTCAGCCAATGCTGTTAATTCCAAGCAAAGGAGAAAAGTGGACAAGAGTAGCGTAAAATGACAAATTTTTTCTCCCTACTTCATTTTATCATCAAAAAAGTTACACATCAAAATGGCATACTCCGCATGCAGAGCAGAATTGTGCTGAACAATATAATTCTTCATTTTTATGTGATTCCAGCTAATAGAGTAAAATAAATTTATTTACGCATTCTTTAATTCCAAACCATTGCATTTTCATTGACATCATCTTCGTCTTTTCTATTCTAACTTAGCTCATCCGTGTTTTGTGCAGCATACAATTTATCAGATGAAATTTCTGATTTATTTCTGATGCTAGGGCTACTGATTTATCTACTGCTACGCAGATGTCTACAATATAGTTTACAAATTCATAATTTTTCTTTAAGAAATTTGGTCAGTTGAAAAGAAAGACAATGAATTACGAGGACACTAAGTAACCTTACCCACCCATACAAGGTTCACAATTTAAATAAAAATTTTCAGAGCTAACTTAAGTGAGTTCCGAAAGTTTTATCCAGTGGTTTTCGTAACAGATTAATTTGAATACGTGTATAGTTTACCAATTCATATCTCACTTTAGTGACTGACCGCAAAGGATTTTTCAATATGCTATCTCTTCCTCCTTTAAAACATTTTAAGTTCAGGCATGCATTAAAGAGCCTAGGCTATGCGTCAAAATGTTTAGACCATATTTTCTTACATCAAAATATGGTGGGAACATTCTAAAGCAAGATATTTTGGATCATCAAAGAGTACCTTGCATTGAAAATTGCATGAAGGTAAGGTAATCTTTAATCACATAAACTGAAGAGGGGATGAAGTTGTTGGTCGCTCTCCTCCAACAACCATTTAAAGCATGATACGAGAATGCGCTAATGGAAACAGTACATTTAGCCTCTGCACTCTCACCCATTAACTAGTTCAACAACCCCGTCCATGAACGATTCTCACGCCACCGGTGTTTGCCGAATCGTCAAATATCCCTTCTGCACGCGCAACACGCCTTCGCAGTCTGAGAACTGAAACTATTTGGTGGGTGGAATTGGTGAGGGAGAAGAGGAGAAGGAGAACAGCGATCCTGCTGGGAGTGTCATCGCATTCCACGCCAACACCTAAAGCAGCCATTCGCGTGAATGCCCACATCGACACTTCCGCCCAGCATCAAGAACACGTGCGCGAACACACCCAAGCGCACACTAGAGGAAGCATTTATGTAACTTTCCCCACTCATAGTTGAAGCAACATTTATTTTCACATAAAAATTTGACCGTAATAGAAGGAAGAGAGTGCAGGAGGAAGAGGGGAAAAAAGCTGAAAACAGCAGGAAATACCCTCACGATTCCATGAAGGAAACTCATTCCCTCTCTCCCATCGAAACGGTTGTGCCTTCCGAACGGCGATAACGATACAATTCCTCACAATTTCTTCATATTTTGCTCCTTCTGCCTTCCTATTCTCAATCAGCTGTTGCTTTTTCATTTGGCCAATCCCCGTCAGCAAAATAGTTATTCCTTTCCCCATATCAGAATCATCAGCGGCATTGGTTCTTTCACGTACGTATGGGACCATTTTTATTTTCTGATCTCCTCCGCTTTTCTTATCATTAAATGAGTGTTTGAAACTGTTATGAATGAAAGGATAAAGGACTCGTTGTCAAGTATTTTTCCTTGTTTGTCACGAAAGAGTAATAACCAAGGAAAGACGAAAACCAACACGAATTGTAACCAAAACCAATTGAATATACGATACCTTCTCAATGCTAAGTCTATCGAATACATTTTCATAGTTTTGCCATTAGAATCAATTGTTTCAGAAATGTACCATCCAATCTTATCTAACGAAGTCTAACATTAATGTTACCACAAAAACTTATTAAAGCAGTTATATTATTATTTTTACGTAAAAAGTATAATAATTTAAAGATACACCGACTAGTATGAAAAACTATTAGTTAAAATTAAACGAATACCTAATAAACGCCATTTGAAAAATTCGGCAAATATCAGTTTCCCCAATCGATTCTTATCGTGATCAACTCTCGCCATGACCATTGTCACGATGTCCGTTATTTGTAACTCATCTAACTAATCAATAACACATTGCAATTATTTCTGACGGTTAACCACTGGAAATTATTTATTTTAGGACATTTTCAAGAGTATTGGGTGATGAACATGAGAATATTAGAATTATCATATTTGAATAATGTTATATTTGAAACGCATTCCATTAAATTTCGGAAAGTTACTCCGAAATGTTTACTGGAATTTTTTAATGCTGAAAACTATCCACCAGTAATTTTGGCACTCATTATTTACAAAAATTCCCGTCTATTTGACACGCATCGTTAATAAAAAGGAATGCCCACCTTTTTACAGAATGACAACCCTTTTCTACTCCATCGTCTGTTTTTGATATCGCCTTTAATGTTACAAGTACCTTTAGTCATGCATTCTGACCTTTCGATGCATGAAGTCCAAATCAGTACTGAAACCACGCTATCATTGAAGTGAAGACTTTTCTCCTCAATTTTCGGTGACTAAGCTTCTTTCGGAACATCCTACCATCTTCATTTAATGTGCAGCTATGCAATTATGAATAGATGTTATGAAACAAATTTTCTTAAATAACTTACGAAAGATCTTTGCCTCGAATGAATTGTCTTAAAAAGCATTAGCCTGTTCAAATAGGTCATGCAATTAGGAAATGTATTATGTGTGCATCTCAATGTGGTATTAATGCATGAAATACACCAGTTTTAATTTGCCAGCCAGATCTATTGAACCCATATTTGCTTATATCACGAAAATGTCAACCTTCCAAATTAAAATGAGCAATGATGGCCGCCTTGATGCACATTATATTCGTAGTGGTCTAAGTCCTAAAATATCACATAAAAGATAAACTCTAAAGGATAAAAAAATAAAGTTGTTATGGCTTTGGATTTTTCTTTCTATTTATTAATGTATTGATATTGATTGTCACACAAAACAGTTCCAAACTGTCATCAAAGAGAAGTGACTTAGGTAAATCTGAATCTGGGTTGCTTTAAACAAGTGTTGTAGAATCCAAAGCATTCTCACCTTAGAGGACCGTATTTTTATTGATAAATCACTGTATGCGTCAGAGGTATTGACCACTATTTTTGGCGAGAACTCGCTGTATCCGTTATTTGAATGAGTTAAGTCCCGCTAATGATCGAGCTCACACTTCAACGAGAGTGTTGCGAAGGGTGAGAGAATAAAACCCTTGTATTTACAATTCAAATGGCATGTTTTCCATCTATCTTTCCCTTACCTTCCTTCTCATGCAATTCTTTTCTTCAAAGTGACCCTGAAAAACCCTTCAACATTACATCAACTGCCTCCACTGCCTCAGCCCCACCAATCCCTGCAGTCTACTGTTTGAACGTCTTGCGTCTCAAAGACCGCGAAAAGATCCTTGTCTTGCAGATTCGACTTCCGCAGTCGTTGAAAGAACGTACTACGACCAAACATCACGCTAACCTCCTTCCTCAACAAACAAGCTAGAAAAGCTGGAATGTGAACTAAAGATTACCCATGGAATAAGACTAGGTCATGCATTCCAAAGAAGCGTAAATGGCTATATTTTTTATCCAAGATTTCTAAACCTACCACTTAATCTTACTTTTAAATCTTGCAAAATTCGTTAATTCAATTAGTTATTTCTATATTTTACTACTACATAAATTCCGGCAACAATTGTAGGAACGATACAAAATGGAGTTAAATACAAAACCCGTTACTGGAAAAATGAATAAGAATAAAATTTAAATTTTTACAAAATTATTATCAATTACATAAAAACATTGAAATGAATTAAAATTGAAGATAAATGTATGTTAATATTAGTATATTCTGTGGTGATTCAAACAATAATCAATACTGTTGTAATAACAAAGGAATTTATTTTGCGTTATTTTCTATATTTTATCTTAAAATTTCTTTATATAGTTAAGCGACACCATCATTTGTAACTTTTACTAGTATAACGGTGAATGAAATAAAATTGGAAAAATATTTTCATACGAGTTCTGACTCGACCATTTATTTTCGACATGTTTCTTATATTTTCCATAGTATTTTTGATACTATCTAAATTGATATATTTTATTATCCTTTTTTATATTTATTTCATATATTATTATATTTTATAACCTTTTTTTCACAAAGTCGGTTTGCTTACTTCTCGCTCTTACATACATATGTGTAGTGAACTCAGAAATAAAAATGGTACAGTTGATATTAACCAGAACATTCCTTCTATGTGAGAAATGTTACTGACATTAATTTACGGAGCAATCCATATATTAGAAGAGAAAGTATTTATTAACAGAAAAGAACTAGTGACATGGATTCGTAAATGTTGTAATCGGTGAAGAACGAGTGAACGCACGTCTCTTTGATAAAAGGTAGATTGGATGCATAAGAATCGTAGCAGATTAAAAGAGATAAGCCGAACAAGAGGAAAGCCAAATTAGAAGTTTTTGAAGCATAATGGAATTAAGGAAATAACCTGGACAGCTTTAAGGAACAAATTAAGAAGGTTCAGGTGAGATGTGGTGGAAGTCGAACATAATGAATAACTGATCTTAACACTTTTCCGCTTGATAACATTTATATACGACCGCGTACATTTTATCAAGTGGAAAAAAACTATCATCAGTTATTCAATAACTTTAAGGAAGGAATGAAAAATCTGTAGAAGAAATATTAAGTAGTAACGGGAAACCAAAGCCAGTGGAGAACAGAATAGGAAGTGGATAACTAACAAATAAAGAGTGGTAGAAATTCTGTGGTATTGAAGAATGAATTTTGCAAGTACGCAGAATACATATGTTTTTTCCAGTACTTTAGGTGAAACACATAAAATTTGTCATGCTATTTTGACTGTCAAAAATTGAATTTGAAATGTTTTAAAGTTAAAATAAATCTCATAATCTAGCAAGAGTAGTAAAAAAGTGCAGCTTGGGCAATTGTTAGTTACCAACCCTTAGGTTAGTAATTAATGCTGATTTAGACTTTTTGCTATGGAAGGGTCCGCTAAACGTTTGGCCTCAACGAAAATGATTTTCTCGCGATAACACCGAATGTAAAGCCCACAACGTAGCTGCTGTTTATTTAAGTATGCTTCAGACATGTATAGTTACATGTAATTCCAAATACTTATGTTTTCCAAGGTAGAGGCCTATTTTAGATGGATCAGAGAACCAATATTGTCAGGTTATCATTTACTTTCAGTTTCTGGCCAGATAAAGCAGTTTAAAAACCGAATATTGGGCTGTACACAGATCTGTCTCTCTTGCCTCACAAGAGTGAGGTAAGCCATAGTGGGTCCATGGTCTCCTAAGCGTGTGAAACAAATTGGTCTTTTCACTAGACGAATGCTATGATATCCCAAGGGTACAGTCCCTTAATAAACTCGATTGATACTCCCATTGACTAACAAAAGATAGCAGAAAAACACCTGGATAAATATTGTCTAACAGAAAATGTTTCGATTTCCTCTATTGCCTTCTACAACTGGCAGCTCGACTAACAACGTGATAGATACACCTTTGTAGCATACATTTTAATGCTTTGCTTTAAACTATAGCTAAAATAATAAACTATTGCACAGCAAATATCTTAAGAAAGAAAAGTTCACTCAAGATCACATCAAGTCCACGAAACGAGTCATGGGTAAGTTATTACTTTAATTTTACGAGAAGTGGATATCTAGTCAGTGATACGAAATGTGGATATCTAAATTTCAAGGAAACCTTTGCTACACCAAATACTAAATTAATAGATGAGATTATGACGTCGACGTCGATTATGACGATCTGATTTTATCATCTTGAGGAAATCCGTTTGCTGAAAAAACGTGGCAAAAATAAGGAACAGGAAAAATTTTTATGTCTAAAATGACATTTGTAAATCATCACATTCATGAATTTACCACATCTATCACAGACACCACTGGCAAAAAT
Source organism: Hetaerina americana (assembly GCF_022747635.1). NCBI lineage: Eukaryota > Metazoa > Arthropoda > Insecta > Odonata > Calopterygidae > Hetaerina > Hetaerina americana. The sequence continues at coordinate 33,878,036 of NW_027287427.1, read as the reverse complement.
ACTGATTTTTTTCATTTCCTTAAATCATGCTCGTGATAGAACGCGATTAAATGGAGAATATTCTTCTGATTAACGATTTCGTAGAAAGACGTATACGGAAATTCTGAACCAGTGCGACTCGTACTTTGTATTCTCACTACTACTACCATCTACCGACAATAATTTAGATGCACTCTCTGACGAAGAATACGACATTACTTCAGTAATATGAGAGTAATAACTAGCTAATTCATCTTGCGTTGGAAAATATACACTGTAACTTCAAGTTCATTCCCGGGGTATAAAGACAGAGGCACTTATGCATGAAAATGTGATAACCAAACATCAATTATCCCATGGATGGATATGAAACTCATTGGCAATCTAACATGGTTACTAGTCATACACCTTTTTCCAATAGAAATTTCAGAGTTCCAACAATAGATAATTTTAGACAATAGTTATCGTTTACCATTCATGAATTTCATATACAGATTAGGTGCGGCGGAAATTCTGGGAGAAAGACGTTAGTGCATTCGAGTTGAGTACAGCGATCCACAGATCATAGATAGAGATTGTCGACGTGGATCACCAACACCGACGATGAATTCGAGCCTTAGAGTTCGAGGATATCAGGTGGGCAACTGGACGCATAAAATGATAAGTGAGGAACAATTCATCGAAAGATATACGTGGAAAAACAAATACGGAGCTCTCCCTAGATGGAAAAGGATTAGCTTAAATGTATCCATATCTTGTACCACAAAAAAATAAATATTATTTGAAGTCGTAAATTTGAATTGCCGCCCGGCGAAAGTTATTAAATTTTCTAAAGGAATGACAATAATGTGATATACTTCACACCTTTGGGCTTAACTTCGTGAAATTGTCTGATGTCCGTATTAAATGATTTTTTAATTTTCTCAGGCTTTGACTTTAGATCTTTGGAAAATTACAAACTCAATTAATATGTACACTAGTGAAAGTGAGTTTAGAATGATTGTCCACAGTCAGGTACTATCAAACATGGAAATAGTACTGATGAAAACAGTATTGTTACAATTTCAATGGTAAGAGTATCCCACGCCGTTTATCAGGTGGACGACTGAGAAACATGAGAATGTACATGGCACCTGGGTATGATGGCATCCTATCCCGTCTATTTTCACCTCGATTTTGTTCCATTTTATAGAAGGTAGTCTCTATTTATATAGTTGATATTCCATTATTATTAGCCCAAATTATTTCAAATGTACATAATTAAGCTTTCAATTTGACCAACTTTAGAGAAGTACACACATATTATTGGTAAAATTGATTAGCCTGTGTCCATCCAAAACCTAACTGAGCTACTAGACTAACAATAGTAATAATACCTAATTGGCTTTGAAAGCGTGTCATCTTCCCAGACGATTATATGCGCAAGTAAAATAACAAAATGGAACGTATACCTCAAATAAATATATTAAAATGCTAATAAGTACAAGTATAATGAAAGGAAAATCGGGAATGTAATGGGAAATACCTTCAAAAAGTTTCCGTAATGTAAAAAGTTGACGAAACGGCAACATTTTATAGGTTCTAATATTCGAGGAATATTTTGTCTCTTTCTTGCGAGAACTACAAAACGGTTCACTCAATTTAAAATATTTTTCCTTTGGCAATGGGGCACTTCAATAAAAATAGGTACGTTTTCATATTACCACCTCTACCTGTATTAATTATTTGAAGACAAAAATAAGAAATACCACAGCATACATTTTTCATGGGCAAACGCTACTCGACTTCTATTCCAAATTCCCTAACAATCACGGAATAATTCTTTTTTATACCATGTAAAGAATTTCTTCACTTATAGATTACCAAATGTCGATTAACATATTAGTCTAACTTACCTTGCTGAACTAATGCCCCTTTCGTAAAGAGTAGGCTAATGCCGACGCCGGGTTTCTCTCCACCCTTCATCCTTTCCTATCCATCCCCTATGGCGCAAATGACCTTAGCTGTCGGTCGCCTCCCCTCAAAACTACTACTACTGAACTAATGCCCGCAGAGCACAACAAATATCTTATTTAAAGAATTAACCAATTATACTTTTAATATGTTCTCTGAAAGAATCAAATATTCGCTTCCATAATTTTCAAAAATAATATGCCATTGCTGATTGAATATCTGCACTGCGTGATTTCGAATGAACTAAATAGAGATAAGTGATAAATTTATGAACCTGTTCCGTTATAAATCCTTCCTTGCCTTCTTTGCCGAAAACAAAATAGAAAAAAAGAATTATTCTCACATTCATTTGTCAAAGTGAAACAATTCAGTAACACATCTGACCTACGCTCTATAGTAATACTGAGGTCCATTACGCCAACAGTCTAATCTGCTGGCGGCACGGTTTCATCCTCCTCCATTAATCTACGTCCATCCTTTCTTTTTCCTTTCACCCTATTTCTCCGTCATCAACATCAATTTGTGAACACCTCTCTCAGCTCACCACCAGATCAACTGGAGATAATCCCACGCAGAAATTTTGTGTAAAGATTCAAGAATCACTGGTGGTTTCACTGTTCTGTAACTGCCTGAGGGTCTTCCACGATTTAGTTAGAGCAGGAATTACGTAATTCGTCGTACGTACGTACAGTCGTAATTACAGTAAAAATAATACGCATGATATTCCGAAAACGTTTCCATATAATGCAGAATTCCAATAAGCTCGCCCCGATATTAATGAAGCTAATAGTAAACGAAATATGAATTGGATGAAAAGAATTATTAATATGGATGGAGGGATAAAGTAGTATAATCATTTTCTGAAGTAAGTTTTCATACTCTTCACAGAGGTAGGCTTGAAGAAGTATATATATATATATATATATATATATATATATATATATATATATATATATATATATATATACATCAGAATAAATAAGGTTGACCTGTCCACATTTTGAATAAATTTTATTTCTCAACGCATTTCAGATTCATTGACCGTTCATCAGATTGAAAATAATCAGGTAAAATCTGATGATAGATCAGCGAAACTAAAAGGAGTTTGAAAATATATTTTATCTAAAAATTAGAAGGAAGCTCACTTATTTGCAGTTAAAAATAATTTTCGAAAATTTGATATAATCAAAACACCTCGACGACACGGAACTGACTCAAGAAAATATTAGTACCACGCTTATTACGCCAATCGACAAAAATAAGTTAGAAATACAAAAAAGTCAATAGCTGAAATGTGAAAGGAGAGGGTAATTCAAATACACTAATAAAGAAGTTTGGAAGAAATGAAAACTCTCCAGCTCATGATAAGAATGAATATCGTTTTAAACAATGCTGAGAAAAATCTTGCAGAATACACCAAAATTTCGAATTCAAATATATTTCTCTCAAAACGTGATGAGTAGAATGTAAATCATAAACTGGATACACGAGTTTGGCGATAGATACAGGTAAATGAGCACAACCACAAGGCCCAGACTTTGATGTATTTCGTCCTGAAATCCTATGATTGCCTTATGCTCGTATATAATTGCAGTCCAATAAAAATTTAACTTTACTCTAAGCAAGTAAATGCTAATTTGCACGTATTTCTTCATTAAAATACGTAATTGTTATTAATAACACGCCAATAGTATTTCAATGCAACAATTTCAGAGAGTAAAAAGCATTCACCTTGACCGGGATTCGAACCCGGATCCCTCGATATCAGGTTCAAATTCCGGTCAAGGCAAATGATTTTTACACTCTGAAATTGTCGCATTGAGATGCATATTAGCGGATGAATCCGTCATAAGTTACTGCTGCGTCATCTCCTGCAGTTTCTTTGCATACGCCAATAGTGCTTAAAAATTAAAGAATTTGATTATGGAGTAAATTTTTCGGTTATTTTGGAGGCTCTAGTAGTAGTAGTAGTAGTTTTGAGGGGAGGCGACTGACAGCTGAGGTCATTTGCGTCATAGGGGATAGACAGGAAAGGATGAAGGGTGGAGAGAAACCCGGCGTCGGCATTAGCCTACTCTTTACGAAAGGCGCCAAGGGGTCCGCAGCTTAACGTCCCATCCGACGGACGGCGTACTCACTCAAAGTACCCTCCACAAAGCACCTCAAGTATGGATCGAAATACCTCTGAAAAATATTCAACACCACCGGGATTTGATCCGGGGCCCTCTGGGTGGGAAGCCAGTACGTTAGCCCCCGCACGGAGGCTCTAGTTCCACAACGGTATATTAGAAGTGTTCATAAGTATGAACACATTTTATCTAGTAAAATCAATACCTTAATGAAATTTGCATATGCATAGAGGAGGATCTAATCAATAGTAAAGAGACCTACGGCATGGATAAAAATCGTATGATTACGAATCGCAAGTTTTCACAATCTGCTTAATTCTCTTGTCTTGACTTTGCTTGAAAAAAGCGGTCGAGAACCCAAGTATTGCCATTATAAATACGGTGATACTGATTCAGGCGTAAATGAGAAATGAAACCAATAATGTAACCAAGAAAAATGTCATATAGTAGAATAGTTACACGACTTTAAGTCGAACTAACTGGGTTCCGTGTGCTAAATTAGGCTACATTCTAACAATTTTCTAATACGTATTTTTCTTTGATGCATAAAAGGCCAATGGTATCGGGTCGGGTTACATAGAAAATTAAGTCATATTCTCAGAGATTACTGGATAGAACTACTTTGATCCCTGATAACATTTTGCAACTCTAATTCAACGTAATGGAATAGCTTGTGTTATGATTTTTAACGCATCTCGGCGCCGAGGGAAAACTTTCGTGGTATCATAAAGTAATTTAAAGTACAAAGAGTGACTGTGTTCTGTAAAAAAACTCAGTTTGTTAGGAGTCACCCATTCTACTTGTCTTCAGCAAATTCCCAGTGAGCAAAGACTGGGGAGAGCTTCATTTCTTCCTCAACTTCTTCCATTGCTTCTCATGACTTGGACTAAGATCTCACCGAGTCTCAACCACCTCCCTCATCTTTGTCTCGGCCGAAAAGAGAAGGAATAGCTGTTTTTTTCTGTCACCATACTTTTTCAGAAGGTCCACTCCACGTTTCCAAGTATGCTAGGGGAAACCAAGCACTTAGACTTCTACGTTCCACCGACATTCCCATCCCTTCTCGCGCTTTTTTAATTCCATCTACTCCCCTCGACTCACTGTGAATGTCTTCTCCCTCCCTCTCTTCATATTCACCACTGACCTCCACTTACTCTCTGTTTCTCTTTTATTCTCTCATCTCACTCCAACTCGATTCTCTCCCCCTCCCCGCGACAACCATGCCCGACCGAGAGTAAATAGATAACTCAATTTCTGCAGAAAATAACGTATGAATGTCTTATGAAGTCAATTTTAGAATACTCCTCGCAGCAAAGCTTTAATTGAAATGAATTCCCTCCGGCAAAAATGACGTGGAGCGTTCGACTTGCCAGTACCAAACTCAGGGTCTTGAGCAAACAAATCGACATGCTGAAATGAAATAGTTGACATAACAGAAGCGCTATAAGGGCAAGACTTTTTCCAACTCAGTTTTCAAAGATAAATTTATCAAATAATTTTCTCCTAAAGCTACGCAGGGGCACGGAGTACATGCGTCCTTCAATTTCAGACTGCGAAGAGCTGGAGTAATCGTAATTAACTTTCACTGCAACTCAATTGGGAGAATGTAGTAACAAAAAAAATCGACCCCAGTATTCCAACGGAAAATCACATTTTGAGGTCATACATACATGCTGCTTAGCTTTGCCCTCGTAATTCCAACAATGCCTGCCTCTACATACGTCTGCGGTTATTTTTTTGCCTAAATACGTATACTTATGCCTGAATTTGCACTTATCATTTTTATGCATAAGATTTGATTCTTTATAGTAAAGCTCAGACACTGCGATCTGAACAACCCGAATTTTTACATTCAGCATTTTCTTAAGGTTGCAAAATTTTAGTTCTATCCGTAGGTCTCAAAAGCATTACTACTGGTAACCTCTTGTGTAAACAAGTTTGGTTGCCGGTAGTGGTTCATTTAGGATTTCATTATATTGATTTTACCGGTTAAAACAATTAACTAAAATACCATTACTTATTATGATTAAAAATACAATATAAAAATTTTTAAACTATTAAACAATGTTTGAAATTTTATTACTAATTATTTTTTCCAAAAACGTTATGCTAAGGACAAGTTTTTAGTGATTAAAATACTTGTCAAACGTAGCTTACCTATAGCCTATAACTAACAGTGTTGTGTTGGTATATAGCAGTTCTGAAGAAAATATGAGGGTGATTCGAAAAGTAAGGTCTCCTATTCGTTTTCCCGGCCATCAAAAAACTCCCTGCATCACTTTCGCACGTTTTTGATGTCCATACACTTCTCACCGAACACTCCACTAAATGGCGATGAATTTATATCGGAGAAGCAGTCGTCAGTTGCCTTTGACAAGTATGCAAAAAAAGGCGACTATGTAACAAAATAGCTAAATGCTCAACCGTTCCATAGATTTCCGCAAAATTTCTCATGAAAAAAATTGGAGACTACTTTTCGAATCGCCCTCGTATATGCCACCCTAAGAATTTCATTCAAGGCCTATTGTACTCAACAAAATTTTTAAGATATTTAAATTATTATACAAATGCCAACCACCACAAAAATTGAAAGAAATAATGCTTAAATTTGAGTGTATACTAAATGAAATATTTGAGTCGTTAGAAAACTACTTTCTACCTGATCAATAAAGAGTACCTTGTTTTTAAGAAAAAATAAATAATCAGTTTCGCATATAAAATTTACTTTTTCAACACTTTAAATAAAAAAGAAAATTTTCTTAAAATAAAAAAACACAAAACACTTTATTGATTAATTTTCCTAGATATGAGAGGTAAATTAAAACGTTTTGGGGAATTAACCAAACAAATGGTATATAATTATATATGTGTATATATATATTTATTATATATATTTATTATATATATTTATATATTTATTATATATATTTATATATTTATTATATATATTTATATATTTATTATATATATTTATTATATATATTGATATACATTTATTATATATATATACTAGCTGAATACCCGGCTTTGCACGGGTTAGGGAGAAACAATAATATAAATATACTACATAAATAAAAACAACAAATTATAAAGTACAATAATACACTACTTCATACAAATTTAAGAATCTTTATTACTGAACACCTGTTTATAAACTACATTTTTTGTTTCATATCCTGGAGAAAGAATATATAAATTTTTAGGCGAACCTACTCTGGAGCAAGCAACATAAAGTTGCCCGTGGCTAAAACATGGCGATCTTAGATCAACACCACAAAACTTTAAAGACTGTCCCTGTGATTTATTAATGGTAATTGAAAAAGCTAGCCGGACTGGAAACCGTAATCTTTTAAAGTTGAAGGGAAGATCAGTTGGGATTAGAGGTAACCGTGGAATAAAAATTATTTCACCTTTTCCTTTTCCAGTTAAAATGACTGCCTAGATTATATTTTTCATTAATTTTGTCACACACAATCGTGTCCCATTGCAGAGTTTTGGTGGATCTAAATTTTGCAATAAAATGATTGGAGATCCTACTTTAAGTATAAGGCGATGTTGTGGCAATCCAGCTGGATCAAGTGAATTTAGGAATTCCGTTGGATAATTGACGGCTTCGTCAGCATCCACCACGGTATCAACCGATTTATATTCAATCACGTCTCCTGGCAGCATGGCTAGTATCTTCTTGTTAATTTCATTAACATCATCGTTCTTAGGAGCAAGAATGGCTCTTTCTCGCAACCATTCTAAATTTTTATAATTTTGATTAACGTTAGGATGGACTGCCTGTATCATATCGCGGACAGTTTTCACCGATACACATAAATCTGATGACAATTTTATCATATCAGATGCTTCAATAACAAATCTATCTTCTCCAATCTCCAAAGTTTATTTGCAAAATTTTGAGAATTCCCATCTCTTAAGAGGATTCGCATGTTTTATTTAAGGCTAATTTCTTGGACATGATTCCATAGAACAGAATGTTTTAAACAGGCATAAATTTCATCGGCTGGAGTCGATTTTGGAATGACAGGCAGAGTTTGACGGAAGTCTCCACACAGGAGTACCAGAGCTCCTCCCATTAAACTGCAGTTTCCTATAAGATCTTGAAGTGTTGCGTTGAGGACCTCAAGACATTTTTTATGAGCCATCGTATACTCATCCCATACTATCAATTTACATTCTATAAGAACTTGTGCCTGGCCGCTTGTTTTATTTATATGACATGTGGGATTTTCTTGTCGGGAAATATTAAGTGGCAACTTTAGGGCAGAGTGGGCTGTTCTTCCTCCTTCCATTAATGTCGCTGCAATACCTGAAGATGAAACAGCTAGAGCAATTTCTCCATGAACCCTGATTTCAGCGATACCTAAATTAATTAAAAATGTTTTTCCCGTGCCACCAGCAGCATCAAGAAAAATGATACCTCCTTCTTGTTTATCTACTTGATCCATTATTGTTTCGTACGCGAATTTCTGATCTTCATTAAGAAGTGGCTTTTTATCCGCGATTTATGCTTCTAATTCTAAGACATTGTAGCTAGTTTCACGTATATAATCTGGATAAAATACACCCTGTTGATCTTGTACAGGTGCAAAAAGACCGAGTTCCACTAAAGTCTGGTTAACCATGGTGATACACTTTTCCTCCAAAATAATCAAAGTTTTATTAAAAATGTCGGAGTTAAACGTAATATCCAATGTAGGATTTTCACTTCGAACTTTAGCCAGTATATCCTCACTCATTGATTCTTTATATTTTTCCCATATTGTTTTTGGGTTAGATGGATTACAGGAGGTTATTATGATGGCAAACAAAATTCGGATTTGTCCTGGAAGAGAAATCAAACTGGCCTCTCGCAATGAGTCATCCCAGTGTTGATCTCCTTCTAGCAACCCTAAATTCTGGCAAGCTTCTCTGAATGTCTCACATATTTCTCCGTTTACCGTTCTTAATTCTGCAAATGAGCGAGGTCCTCTAATGGTATGTAGAAGCATTCTTAAAAAATAACATTCGGCGTTGTTAGGATGGACTGTGTAGACTCGGCCCAATGCGTCAAATGAATAAATATTATTCTCAGGATCAAAGTTGCCCATTTTTCTTCTACAAAAGACTTTCCTTTATGTATTCCACGTATAATATCTCGGCAATTCTGAATACAATAGTGTTCTTGCAAAAGTATCCTGCTGGCATAGTTGGAAAAATGCTGTTTCTATGACAGCAAAAAAGTAAACAAATTACATACATACAAACAAACACTCTCCTTTATATATATATATATATATATATATATATATATATATATATATATATATATATATATATATACATTTAAACACGAAATCCCGCCAAACGGCGAACAAATACTCATTTATATAGAAACAGATATAAGGAAAAGGGATAGGAACACACACAAAGTACGAACACAGGAGTGCTGGGGAAGGCGGAATCCAGCAGATCACGAATGTAAAAATATTTCCTAGACCGAGATTTGAACTCCGCATCTTTCCACTTGCAGAGCGGAGGCTCTTAACCACTTGAGCTATCCAGGAAACGTAATTTACACTGAGATCTGCGATGCTTTATGCAACCAAGTGCCCCGATTCTTTCGCGATTCTTCCCCGATTCGGATTTCGTGTTCGAATGTGTATTAGGCCAATGTGGCTCGTCTCTTCTTCTGGCTATGCGTGCCACGAAATGCACTGTTCTTATCCTTTATGATGTTGTATGATTCCTTTACTGCTATCCTTTCCTCTGTGTGCCTTGTCTATTTCTCCTTTGGTGGGTGATACAGCTCCCGAACGCCATCTCTTGGCCAAAGAATCGGGGCACTTGGTTGCATAAAGCATCGCAGATCTCAGTGTAAATTACGTTTCCTGGATAGCTTAAGTGGTTAAGAGCCTCCGCCCGGCAAGTGGAAAGATCCGGAAATCAAATCCCGGTCTAGAAAATATTTTTACATTGTGATCTGCTGGATTCCGCCTTCCCCAGCTCTCCTGTGTTCGTACTTTGTGTGTGTTCCTATCCCTTTTCCTTATATCTGTTTCTATATAAATGAGTATTTGTTCGCCGTTTGGCGGGATTTCGTGTTTGAATGTGCTCACACACTTCAATCCCCACTTTCCTCTCCACTGGATTCCGATCCTATCATACGAATTATGAAGTATTTCTTATTTATCGCACGACAAGTTTGTTTTACGCATACCATCTGAAAGACTACAGTAAAATCAAAAACTAATTAAGAAAATACTTGCAATCTGAAATTTAATTGCTTGCATTTTTTACTGCATAAATGATTCCTATGAGCTTCAAAATCACGAAAGGATTTCTTTCAAAATATCACCACGGGCTCTAAGTTGCTACCTGAATACGTTGTCTCAGACGAAAGAACGGGGAGCATAAGAGATAAAAACGATGATGCAGGACGGAGTAGGGGACAACGAAGAAGAGAATTGGAGAAAAGCAAGGTTAGATAATGGGAATAGTCTCGAATGTATACACGTGAGACAGTACCGACAAGTGTAAACAATGTGAAGGTGGAGGAACAAATGACCTTGTTTAAACGAGCCGTATCTCCCGGTCTTTCAATTATACGCTCACGATCATTTAATGCTTCGTCGGATTTCAAGTTGTTGAGGCATGTTTCTTCACCCACTAAATCTACCTGCATCACTTCTCTTCCGGATTCCCGAAGGAAATATTTTCACCCGCTGGGTCAAGGATTTTCACATCAGATGAGAACTCCTAAATAGAAAAGTTAGGATGACGAGCATTTGAGAGAATTGATTAAAGTCAATGGCTAAAAGGCTGGGGAAGTTAGAAGAAGTCTTATAACAATAACCATTACCTCTCCATTGAACAGAGGGAATTTAAAGAGCAATACGCAGCAAGATGTACATAGATAAGCTAGATAAGCAAAACCTTACAAAGGCTAACCGGCCAGAACCTGAATTTTCATACATTTTTTTGTAAATTAGTTCATCAGCTGATTTTTATTTTACCATTCAAAATATATACATTTTTAACAAATCTTTAGTTGCCTACATTCTTAATGGCTTTGGTTAAAAACTTATGTTGTTACACATAATGTTATTCTTGTGTGTGTGTGTGTGTATATATATACATACATACATATATATATATATATATATATATACATATATATATACATATATATACACATATATATACACACATATATATATACACACACACACATTGGTTTTTTCCCGAATTTTGTGCACAAAAGTAAATATAAGGTAATTCAAAAGTGTGGCGATGATAAATATAGAAACATAATATTAAAAAAAACATTCACAGTATTGATTGCTGATTATGTCGGTGGACCCACCACCTTTCTAAACGGAAGGAAGAAAACTAAGGATACGAGTGATGAATAGGACTGGCATAGCGCGGACGGTTGAAGGAAAGTGGGAAGAGAGAGGGAGGGGTTTGGGGGTGATCGAAACGGCTAAGGATCAAAGGGAAGAGAAGAGTGTACAGGGTACCCTCCCCTATTGGACAAGGTCCAGGGATAGATTCGAGCCGACGCCAAGTAGTTAGATGGATGTCGACTCGAGGGTTTTGAGTTTTAGCGGTGCGTCTGAAAGAGAAAGGGAGGTAATAACAGACAAATTGAAACAATCGTTGAATGTAACATTCTGGAGGGAGCCATGTTTAGCCACTGATAGAGAGGCTATTGCGGGTGAAGGTTTTCATGAGAATCGGTGACTGTTTATTCGGATGTTAAGAGGTGTTGTACACTGCAGAACACAGAAGGGGGGACAAAATTTGCAATTAAGTTTACAGACTATATTGCGAGATGTTCATGAGGAAGTACCGTGGGATTGGAGAGTATTGATAATTTGAGAGAGGAGGCAAGGAGCGGTGGGACATGTTTTACAAGTTGGTCAATTGCCGGGTACAGGAGTGTATTTGTGAATGGAAGAGAGTTTGAATAAAGGAATTGGTTACAACCCTGACCTCGGTCCACACTAAACCAAATAATAAACAACAGTGTTTCCATTATAATAATTGTCACCCCTCCCATACCAAGCGCTCCCTCCCTTAATCTCTCTCTATCCGCGGGATCGTATTTGCAACCATCCCGAATCCCTTCACAAATACCTAAGCAACCTTTACCACTCCCTCATCCAACGAGGATACCCAGATTCTCTCCTCAATAAAAAATACTCAAACATTCCTACACCCACAAGCCTCCCTCAACCACAGACTCCCACCCTCTCGAAATTTGTACTACCTACTTCTCTGGCATTCAGTCCCTCAAATTCATCCTCAAAGACCTGTACCACATCCTCAAAAATCACAAAGTTTTTTCCAACCTTCTTCCCAAATGCCCCTCTGTCACCTTCAAACGGCCCGCCAGCCTAGCAGATCTCCTTAAATTCAGGAAGCCTCTTTCTAAATCCCCTCCCACCCCCAGAACCACACCCATTCCATGTCATCGAGGGAGATGCACAACATGCCTTCCACTCCTCCCCATTCCACCTTTCAACTCCATCCCGCCCTCTCCCCACTCCTCCTGCATTTCCAAGAATGATGTCAATCTTCTGGCCTGTAACCATTGTCCGGCCTTTTACATAGGCCAATATTCCACACCCCTGGGCCTCAGGATTAATAATCATCGCGCCTCGGGCAAGCCCTTGTCCCCGTCTGCGGGTCTCCCATCCCTAAACATGCCTCCCATCATAAGACCCCCTTGAACCAGTGCTGCAATATTTTCATTCTAGCGTCGCCTCCCCCATCCGATAACCCTACAGAATGAAAATTTCTAAAAATGGTATAATATAAAAATAGCTTTGCATTGCCTATCAACATCCGGGTCTCAAGGTCGTTCACTAATGAGAATGGTCTGAATTGTCACTTTGTGGAAGCGATTCATATCGGAAAGGAAAATACTTTGTTCTTCGGCATGTACGAGGGTCATCCGGAAAGTAGTACCCGTTCGTGAAATAAAGACACAAAAGTAAATATTAACAAACATAAAAAATTTTATTTGAAAGAGGATACTTTAAACTACTTCTCAACATAATCTCCAAGCAAATTAAGGCATTTGTCATAACGTGTGACAAGTTTCTGTAGTCTATCTTGCACAAATTTTTGCATAATGCAGATGGTGTTTAACAATTTCATGAACAATTGTTCGAGAAACATTGGGAAAATGCTCACAGATGTCATCAATTGTGACGCGCCGATCGTTCCTCACGAATTCGTCAACTGAGCTCACCAGTTGGTCTGTAATGACAGACGGTCTCCCCGAACGCTCATCGTCGTGTGTGTTCCCCCTCCCCATGTTGAAGTTGCGACACCACCGCCGAACAGACGACTCGTCCATTACATTGCCTCCATACACCTCCTTCAATTGGCGATGAATATCACATGGGCGAACGTTTCTTGCATTGAGGAATTTAATCACTGCCCTCACTTCACAACTGGCGGCGTTCTCAATTTTTTTAAACATTGTAAACAATCACAGAAACAACACAGGCAATGCTAGCGTCACGCAACTTGGCTCAGAAAAGGCAGACAAGCCACTGAAGCTATCTGACCTCGTCCAGCGGCTACTCGCGTCGTCAGCACTTCATGCGGCACGAACGGGTACTACTTTCCGGATGACCCTCGTATTTTGTTGTACCTGGCCTGTGTTCCGACTTTCAGAGTCTTGATTACGACGATGTAAATTGAAATATGGGTCCTGCGACGAATTTTTCCGATCGTACAGTATATTAAATTCTCCTCCCTCTCACTCCTTCCCTATCTCCGCTCCCCTCTAGCCTCTCTTCTCCCTTTCCTTTCCCCAAGCCCTGTCGCTCACCCCTCCCTGCCTCCCGTTCTCCCCTCCCCCGCCCCCCTTCTCTTTCACTCTCATACGTCACACACACACACACACACACACAAACACACACACACACACACACACACACACACATATATATATATATATATATATATATATATATATATATATATATACACACACACACACAAACACACATAGATATAGTCCTCGGATAGAGCTCATTTCTCGGAGAATTCCTCAGCTCCACCCAAGCTGTGTGATTTTTCAGGATATCAGATCTTCCTAGGAAACTATAGCCGGCACAGGGAAAGGACCTGGCCCCCTACTTTCATGTGTGAATGCTCACACTCCGTATGGCTTCGGTGAACTCCATCAGCACCTCCCAAACAGACCTTTGGGTTGATTACTGTGTTTATGTCTTTATTTAATTATATAAATATGGACACATAGATAAATATATACGCACACAGGTACAAGCAGGCATAATATTCAACAGCGGTATTGTATCTTCATTTCGTTTTATTCTATGGTGTCCCTTCATGACGGAGTAAATTGAACACAAAAGTGACTTGTTGATTTCCACTAAAAGAAACCTACCTCTACTGAAAGCACCCCAGCTCTAACTCGGAAATTTATATGGTTAACGATTTTACAAAAGTGTATATGAACTAATTCAATGAAAAATAGATTTATTATTAACATTGTTTTATGAATAGGTTTTACTGTTATAAATAGCGATGTTTATATCGGCATCGTAACACCATATTTACGTTTTTATCAACAACCCGTTACAACTGGCAGGTAACATTTCACTCAGTGTCCAGGAGGTTGGATATACATCATATGACTATTAATAGCATTACATGATGACAGGTTATCTGCATTTATTCTTCATTCATTTATTCATAAAACGTGCAATCCACAACTAGGGTATGTGGCAGGGGGTGAATACACACCAGAATAATTTTACCAGAACATGACCCTACCGCGGTCGAACAATGTAATAATGATCCCTTATCTTTCGTGGAAAAAATTACTTATCTTAACAATTGATCTCTCTAATGTTAATAACATAATCTCTTCTACCACAGTACAATGGAGGTAATGATACATTTTCAAAATCACTGCTAACGAGAACACCATTCAATTTATGCAATAGGTTCAACCTGTAATTTAACCTTAGCTCCGTGAGTGATTCCCAGCCTAGTTGCTCCAATATTTTGGATACGCTACAACAGATTTAGATTCTCTGCACTGCTCGCGAATTAAGTCTCCAATCCATTTCGGTGTTCCCAATGCAGTAGACGTTCGGGTGGGGATTGGTTTTTTTCCAAAAATTTATGACTACGCACCTTTTTATGTTTTATTATAATTGCCAGGTGTCGCACCAGCGTTGTATAGCATTAAGGTCATCTGATAAAACTGCTGTGCTCTCAGGATAACGGATACCACGGTACATTTCTGCACAAAAGAACAACTAACGTCACAAGAACATTATAATTGGGCCTTCGTGTGTGTCAAAATATCACACATATGATTTGAGGAAAGTATGAAAAGCCAAAGCTTCGTGCGTTGGTAGGCAAAAAATAAGGAAAAGGCTAACAGAGAGCAGTATGAAAGAAATTGAGATTATGATAAATCCAAAAAAAGGTGTAAAAACTCACCATTTATCATTAGTTCTAAAATATTGAAACGAATATAACATATTATTCATAAAAGCACATGTTTATAGGGAGGTCTCTAAAACTTTTTGGACTGGGAATCATAAGTACCCCAGTGAGTAGAGGAGAAAAACAAAGACAGTTGATCTTTCATACGAGCAGGAGATGGAGGGAATAGAATGGGAAGTGAAAGGCACATAAATACACATGGATAGGAGGGAAATAAGAGAGCACAGCGAGGGATAATCTAATTCCTAAAGGAGCCTAGGTCACGCTTACTTTCTCCTAGCCTAGCACTATAAGAAGTGTTATGGTGGAATAGGAAAATGCTTCTGCACCAGCAGTTAGCTTCCCTCTACCTGCAAGTCTGTAAGAGGAAGACAAACGTAAATAAAAAAAGGGGAAAAGCAGATGAAAATAGGTCAACGGCAATGCGGCGGGAAAGGACAAATATGCGATTGAATCAGGAAAATGAAATGCAGCTTCAGTCAAGGTTTTGTAAATGGATCTTTTGGCCAGAGACCTTCTTTGTAACACTTTCCTTACATTTCTTCAAATGACGTACAAATTAACAATAAATGCTAGCAAAAATCGGACTAAAATGTTCCATTAAAACTGCAACTGTAGTGAAAGGGATAACAACGCTGACTACTATGCAAACAAAATCATCTCTTGCTACAATCTCTGGTATCTCTCATCCTTACTAACACACTAGAGAATTCAACAACACATGAAGAAATGGCAATTGTCCATAAAATTGAGATAAGTATAAAACGTACTGTCTAAATGTATGCAACCCGAGAAATATGATGAAAATGAATTTAAAACAATTTGCTACTGTCAAATAAGCTAAATTGAAGTTATTCACATAAGAACGCCTCTGACTTTATACTATCATCCAATCTACTCACATTAATACTCAATTGAAAACGGAACTGAATGCATTGTATTATTTTTGCTCTTCATATTTTCTTTGTATGCACTAAAAGTGGCACGAACATAATTTGTGCACACATATTCTCAAATAAAGCAATTAAACTTTGACAAAGCCAACCGTAGCTTAATTGGCTAATCCCTTCGAACTACTGGGGAAATCTGATATACTCTACAGTATATGATACATACTAAAATAGTGTGAATCATTGCAGCAAAAACCGGAGCACACTGATTTTCTTGGGAGTAGGTTATATCTTATTGAAAATTAATTCTTAAAAATTGCGTTGGAAAAACTATAATAATTACTACTGCCGTAGCTTTCACCTACTTGTTATAAATAACCACTTTCTTTAATCTTCAGAAGATCGTGTGCCCGGGAAAATTACATTGAATAATTAAGGTAATTAATTTTTATGAAATATCGAAAAGATGTTTTGAAATGCATTCTATATAAAGGCTCAAATAAGTTATGTTTCCTTCGATTTGGAACCAATTTCCATGATTATACTTTTAAAAATGTTTTAAAGCTCAAGTCATGTGATAAAAAAGTTGTCCTTTATCAATGGTACCCCCTATGATGATGAAATAGGTTATACGATACCATGAAGGTTTTCATTATATTAAACGAACACAGAGGCGCCTTTATGCAATTTAATCCAGAAAAATTTCATGCCTTCAAAAGATGAAATCATGACCTCCTTTTTCTAATAGATTTTGGGAACTCACAAAAATGTCATCACTTCAATGTATTAACTTGAAGTACCTAAATGCGAGCTCTCCAGAGATTAGAGCCCCATTCCTTGTATTCCATTTCCACCACCACATCCCATACCATTCTCGATATCTCTCCATTACAAAGATCTCTTTACAATCCCCTTCCGTGCGCAGGTCTCTCCACAATCCACTCCCATAGGTTCTCGTCTCATTAGCACCGCATTCCAGCTTCCGCAAGGATCCCCATTACATTATAACAACCTGATCGCTACCTTCTTGAGTCTCCCTCTTCCTGGCTCCCTATCACAACTTGCATGGTTCACCTTCACCGATCTGATTCAACATTCTATCATGTCTCTTATGCCTTCTCTCATCCGCCTTCAATGGACTGGCGGCTCCATATTACCTAAGTTCGCTCTCCAAACCCATGTAAATCCGCCTAAACTCCTAGGAATTCACGTAGACGAATATAATTAAACTTCCTCCATTATAAATAAGGCTTTCCTATTTGGTCCCAAGGATCTGACGAGTTTTAGGGTGCACCAACAATCCTCATTAATCTAGAAATTTATAATCTTCTGGGACAGCTTTTTTTTCTCAACTATCATTATTCTTATAGAGACAATATTCTCTATTAGCTTTGAAAGCAACCAAATACAGTCCATGGTCCAAATTTTTTATGGAATCTCGTAAATTACAATAAAGTGGCATTTTCACTGGGGTTCACTTAAATTGTTTTACTAGTGTCTTTCGTTTACTGGCTTGAAACACTCTTCATTTTAATTAATCTATACAAAGAGAAATCCTATTTTTAAATATTAGCCTCCTCATTTTATCATGCATATAACTTGGTTATAATTAACTACACAAATAACTAAAAAGCAAGCATATTTCAAGGGTCATAGGGAGAAAACAATGTTTGGATTGGCCTACCAAATTGACCTTAATCAAATCAAACCAGATCATTTCATTAATTCATCATGAGGACGCAAAATTGATTCAATTAAACAAATATCAATTGAGTAGGCTACGGTTTCTATATTAATATTATTGTAAAGATGATATGCCTAATTTTTTAATATCTTTATTGGCTTTAGATAATATCAAATATGGGTAGGTTAATTTTGATTTACGTTCTTTGTCATTTTTTTCCTTGGTTAAACTTTTTCCGTGGATATTGGTAACAGTATCAAATTTTTTGCGTCTGTTTATTTACAACCCAATTATGCAAGAGTGAATGCTAATTAATGAGAATTCATAAGGGCACAGTAAATGAGAGTGCGAATCGTAGCTATTGGTAATATACTTGCTAATTCCCAGGAGCGATATTTAAAAATTTTTGACGTATTATTTCATTATGCTATGGAACAATGATAAAATTTTTAACCAATTTGAAAAATCATCGTCATATAAAATTATCGCAATTTTTTTAACATATGAGGCAGAAAAAAATTTCATTATAAACTCCCGAAGTAGCACCATGATAGATCATGAAACCCGTAGCATATTCATCGGACGGCATTATCTGGCTATATCCTTCCTGCAAATAAGCTATCTAAAGCCCCACTGCTTTGCTATACTTATTAATCATATTCGAATGATATTCTTTCATTAGATTCCAAATTAAATGGCACCAATACCAAATTAAATGGCAAGAATCTTCCATCAAGTAAGGATAGTTGCAAGACAACTATACTATATATGGCTTCAAAAACCTATTCCAACTACGGCAATTGTATTTCTTTCCATCTATTACGTATTCATTCCTTAAAGATATTTCCAAATTTCTGCATTACTTTATCTTTTGAAGCTTATTCACTTTCCTGGTACGCTTCCCAGCTTATAGATATCTTTTTCTTCTCCCCATAGACCATCACTACGCATCGATGTTCAATATTTTTAAACAAACATGGCCAAAGAAATTTTTAAATCCTATTTTAATAATCGAGGGCCTCATTACAGGGTGAGGTCATTGGTAATTTTACATTTTACTCTCATTTTATGTAATTATATTGTCCATTAATGAATATTTAAGTTAGAAGAAAAGATTACAGTGTAAGCTGGTTATTTTGTAGAGTGACTTTGAAAATTGGAGATTATTTAGCTAAAAACATAATATATTCGCTGCTTGCGTGGCATCAGCACAACCGGCTGAAGAGTCCTAAGTTCACAAACAGGTGATGCTTCAGGGAGTTTCTCAGATAATCATTGATACATTTTTTTGAAAACCACATATTCCAGGGAAAATAAAAATATCTCGGGCTATAAAAACTCGTTACTCTAAATTCATCAAATTAATACTCGGAAGGGCTAAGTGCGAAATTAAGTAGGTCCTTAAAGAATAAAATTCAACTCTTTGAGTGAATAACTGAAGTGGTATTACCATTTTTTTCCGTTACACACTAGGTATTCTATTTGTTTTAATGAAATTTTTGGATGGTCCTCACAACTGTTTACTCTTACGTATCACGATAACTTACTTACATTTAATTATTTATTCATTTCTACGTTAATTATACCTGTCTTCATACTACTCAAAACCCTCATCTAATCTGTCAAAAATTTAGCAATATACTTTTTTCAATTTAACCCCTTTCTCCCTTTACCTCACGTATCAGTCTTTTACCCTCCTATCACATCCTTTATCACCATATTATCCTTAATGTAATCTCCACCCACTCTCTCTAATCTTTTCTGATTGCCCTTGCAAAACGTCCCCTTTTTGCTCACCCTGTTAAATTGTTGAGCGTTTATCTTCAATGTGTTTACTTATTTCCTGCATTCTTCTTTCCTTCGAGACACTCGAATCTTAAAAGCCACCAAACTGTGCTCATTCTTTTTGCTCCAAAACCAGGTTTCATATGCATAAAGGGATAAAATGTTTGATTGACCCTATCACTTCATTGAGCATAGCACTTCATGCTTGTAAAACTATTACTATTTACTAATGTTTTCTCAACTATTTCATTCAATGTATCGAGCATCACTTCTCACCTTCTTAATAGCTATCCATTTGTTAATCCAATTATTCTCCGAATATACCCACTCATACGCCCATTTTTCTCAAAACAATTACCCAAATGCATTAACTACTGGAATTGTTTATTTCCTCCTCTTTAATAATTAGTTTTGCCTTATTACTTCTCGAGAATCTCATTTTATTGTTGTGGCTAATGCTCATCTAATACCGATATAATTCTGACTTTAAATGCTAAAAAATAACTGCAAGCCCTCGTCTTTTTGAAGCACTATTGCTTGATCAACTAAAAAACTACCAATACTATCTCGTCACTCATTTTTATTATCAGACCACAGTCTTCCCATGCTACCATAAAAATTTCTTCGGAAGGTAAGGTAGCAAATCCTATATCCCTATCCACTCTACAAGGATTGTATAAAAAGTATCGGAAATAATTTTTTCCTAACGTGTGCGTGAAATGCTGACTTCAGACGGTCGGTTAAATGTATACGTATGATTGGAAATTATATTGGCATTGATAAGATGAGAGTATATCACTGAAAATTTGGCGGTGCGAAAAATCTGGGCTGCACTTGTGCCAAAGGTCTTGATGGACGACCGTGTTAGTAGTGTTTACTTGCAAAGACATTCTTCAAC
The DNA here is from genome assembly GCF_022747635.1 of Hetaerina americana. NCBI lineage: Eukaryota > Metazoa > Arthropoda > Insecta > Odonata > Calopterygidae > Hetaerina > Hetaerina americana. The sequence goes on along the minus strand of NW_027287427.1, from coordinate 33,857,225 downwards.
GGAATCGCGACGATTCTCCACCAGCAGACTATTTATTACTCCCAAAAGTGAATTCCTCCCTCAAAGAATACCATCACTGGACCATAAATGCGTACCCTTAAGGATCTTCTGGAATTCGCCTACTAGGGAGCCTTCGAGTCGTGGAAAAGCCGCTGGCCAAGTGCATCGACGTCCAAGGGATGTAGTTATAAGAATGTTGAGGCATTTTATAAATAATTGAAATAAATCTTTTTTCCCGACAATTTTTATGCAAACCATGCATGACTAGCCATCCAGATTCCCTCTCTGCCCCCGTAACATCTGATTCAGACACAAGTTTAAATATGTTGCCTACCCCTCCAGTTTACTGCCAATATTGCAAAATATTTTTATTCATTTAGTTCATCCAACCCCAGTGAAACCCACCAACACACAATCCGCGAAAGGCACAAAAACATCCTAATGATATTCAATGCTTGGATCTAAATATGTATTCATTACTGCAACGTTCATGCCTCACTATCCTTTCTTTTACAGTCAAACAAATCTTTACATTGGTAGTTGTATAAGCCAAATTGTAATCTCTTATTGACGAGTCTCCCGATCATACTAACACAATTTGAAATTAAAGTTTTCGTCCTATAGCCACTTGCATACAAATGCTTCACAATTTTTCGGGATTAGGATCAAAATTGATATTAGGAAATCTGCTGGCCAAAATCTATCACTGCACTGTCCTCCTTCATCTCCCTCAGCTCTTTTCTACCATACTCTCTATTACGTATTCCTGGATCTAGGACATACTTTCCGCTGTCCTATTCTTTTTATATTCCTGAATTGGAAGGTCTAATATATTTACGGCGTAAATGTTTTACTTATTTTTTTTATCTACAAACTAATATTTAAATAGGATTTCCTAGCTTTATCTGTTCCTCACTTAAGTTCATCATTAAGCTATCTCTCTCTTTTCCCCAATTTCGTGCTAATTTCTTCCAATTTTTTCTTTCATTAATTCTCTTAATGACTAAACCCGTAAGACTCCTTAATTAACTTATTCTTTACCATCACTTCGTTTGTTGCTCTTTCCATCCCGTTCTTAAAATCAACCCAACTCCTCCTATATATATTTTCAATGCCCTATCCTTATTTAGGGATGTATTAGGTTTCTCGCAACTCTTGCCATTTGACACCTTAATACTTTAATTTTAGGACGTCGGATTCTAACCCTCATTTCAACCATTTAAAGACGAAAAGAATCAATTGTAAAATACAATTGATTAATACGCTTTATTTCTTCATAAGTTCGAACACTAATTATTTTATACATTCACAAAATGCTAGGTCCACTGGATACTCTAATATTAAATATGTTTTGATTATTTACCTTTATGAGTAGGTTTTTGACGCACACGGGTAGAACTTCCCAAAATATTTAGCCTTTAATAACTTTACACAACCAAGCACCACACACTACAATAAACCTTACGCTTTTGCTTGCATGTGCATTGTAAATCACTCCAAACCGTTCAACCTGGCCAACATTTTCCCCATCCAACCTCACTTACTCAACGTTCTCCCCTTTTCACAGTCCTCAGTATTCCGTCACGTATCAAAATCTACTCAACTTGCCCTTCTGGGTTTCTCCTAAAAATCTCTCTCTCTCTCTCCTGCCATGCATGTACATCGAAATCTCGAAATTTAGTTTGGCATCTTACTTCGAAGACTACGATAGTTCTTCGTTAAAAAGCGTGCTCACATAAATAATTTTTATTTCCTTACTCAAGAGCTCCGTTATCAACGCCGTTCTTGTGAAAATACTTTAGCCTAACAGCAGTATTCTTCTTATGCCCGTACTACTTTGACTATCTCGGTGCAAAACTCTGCCTAGTTTGGTAAACTGTTCAACATATTCTGGTTTATGACCACCTATTTTTATTTTTAGGTTAGCTATACTCTTTCTCCAACACCGTATAGTCTTTGTTTTTTTACACTGGTTCTCATCCCAAACCCATCATACTGACTTTTCAGTGCACTGAGAAACTTTTTCAAACCTTTGGCTGACATGCAAAAAACAAGTAAAGCTTGATCATCAATAGACTTAACTGAGTTAATGAATTATCCACTGTCTTTCATTCATAGTTCCATTGTCTATTTGACGTTTACCACTATATATACATAGTCTGTACAATAAATACGCGAGCTGGTGGTATCTGGCGGTTATGACGCGGCAACTATCGCCCACTAGCGGCGCTAGTTGCCTGAGACCCAATGAGCCGTCTGTGCTTGGCGGTTCGTCGAGCTGTACGTGTGGTGCCAGTAATGTTAGTTTCTGTTGTCCTTGTTTTTACTGCTCGTCGAAATGGAAATTGACGAAATCACTAAGCAACGAATCAACATCAAGTTTCTTGGTTAAGTGCGGTAAAAGTTATGAAGAGATAACTGAACCGTTGACGGCATTTTACGGCGATAATGCTTTACAGAAAACATCCGTTTTCAAGTGGATAAAGCGTTTAAAAGATGGCCGACAAGACGCTACGGATGATGCAAGGTCGGGACGACCTTCAACCACCTGTGTAGACGGCAAAATTGATTGTGTGCGGTCTCTTGGCCTTACCGATCGTCGAAAAACTGTCCGAATGATAGCTGATTAACAGAACTTAGGAAAATCAACGATGTACTCTATTTTAACCGAACATGATGGATGAATCCTTCACCTTGACAATGCATCTACACGTTGCGCATTGATTGTTCGCCATTTTTTGGCGAAAAATTCAATCACCATCCTTCGTCATCCGCCTTATTCGCCATATCTCGCCACCTGCGACTTTTTCCTATTCCCAAAATGCAAAAATGCGTTGAAGGGGACATCATCGGGAAGATGTGGACACAATAAAGCAAGACACGACGAGACAATCAAAAAGCCTAACTGCCGAGGACTTCCAAGGGTTTTTTATACAGTTGAAAAGAAGATGGAATAAGTGCATAGCAACAAATGGAGACAATTGAAGGGGACAAAATCGATATTGATTAAATTTTGCAAAATGAAGTTCTTATGGCCTCAGTTCGCGTATTTATTGGAAAGATTAGTAAGTTGAAAATCTGGGGTGACCACGGGCACACCTGTCTTAATCCTCTTCTTAACATTTCTCACTCTGACTTTCTGTCTGACATAAGCACCTGAGTAGTCTGAGACAAGCACCTATTACAGATAAGTCTCCTATCCCGGCAATTTACTCTTATATTTTGCAGTAATGTTCACTTTAATTTTAAGGGATTAAGATGTAGTCAATATACTCTTTCAAGTTTTGTTTTCTACTTTGAAAAGGTGGGAGCCAGAATTGGTCATCCGCTATAACTAAATTTATCTATCGAATTCGTCTCTGAGTTGTTAGTGTGGTGAATGGTTACAATTAGTAGTATTTCGTTTAAGGTACATTTTTCATGTACCCACAGAGTAAGTACTGCTACATTTATATGAATCACGTAAAACGACAGATAAGGCCGGTACTCATAATCAAATACAAGTCCATCAAGTTTCTGTGTGATAAAGATTTGAGGTGGATTCACGTTTCCTTCTTCAATAGTGTTTTCTAACGTGGCACCATTACTTTAGTGGCCGCTGCATTGGGGCTAAACGACTTTTAAGCCTTCTCACCAGAGAACAGACTCTGCGCGGAATACCATCCGTTGGTTCCTACCTTTGGAAATATTTGGCTTGGGTAACTTACCAGGAGCAATTACCGATGCTATATCGAAATATTTCTAAGGTTCATCAAATCACACAGGTTCTGCCACCTTGTCAATGTGGTAGCTGGTGGCGAGATTTTGAACGCACGTCATTTATACTGATTTATGCATGTGCTATGAAAGAATGGGTGACTGGAGTTTTGGATGGATGCAGGTAGTGAGGTTATTTAGTCAGGTTTTGAGATGACAATGAGTTATTTAGGAATCAGAAAGCTTTTTGACTGTATTACAGAATCAATTCTAGAAATGTACGATACAGAAATATTAAAAGAAAACTTAATTTATGAGATTATCGAGACGCAGGAAACATTAAGCTAAACATACCGTTAGAATACATTGAACCAAAGCATTTAAAATATTTCGGGGAATATCTTGAAGATAAATTGTCACAGAAGTCGGGATATTAGAATAAAATTGAATATTATAGAAAGGCTGTATGAGAATATACCACAAGGAAATGATGACAGTTGCAATAAAAAGTAAGGAACAGACTTATTCGGGCTTTCACATGGAGCGTATAGATCTGAAATATGGTGGTGTCTGAAACTAGGAGAAGAGTGTAGATAGGACGTTTTTAATATGTGGGTTTGAGAGGAACCAGGAAAGTAGGGCGAATAAATAGGAAGATTAAAGACAAGATTAAAGTTTATAAATAAAAGAGATGAAGTCACTGGGTGGAATCTGAAGGTGGTATATGGAGTGGATCGTTTATTGGCGCACAGTGGGTAAATGAAAGACTGAAAATACTAAAATTTAAATAATTCGGTTATAATACTAAAAAGTTTTTAATCTCTTTTATACAAATTGGTCACACTGAAGGGTTAAGAGTAAATTGAATGTTAAATATTCCAATGCAAGAAATTATTTTCCTCAAGGCACTAATTGGTCACAAAGCTATGAAAAAGTGGACAAAGATTTTCACGTATTTTTTAATATTGGTTTGCTTCTTAGTCACGTTCTCAAGTCAGTTTTTATACCTCACATATGCCAATGTGACGGATTTTTGAAGTATATTTACCTAGAGTATCTTAAAAAGAGAATTCTGTAAATAATCAACTTATTAATCTAAATATACATCAATTAATGAGAAGATCAAAGTCCTCGTTTCAAGCCAAGTAGAGCAGAAACTCCCCATCAGTCAATATGTGCATGCTCAAAATAGCACCCCTTATCGACAAACATGAGTCGTCCAAATCATGAAGGGTTTGCGCAGAAAGAATCAGCCAACATCTCCTCCATTTCTATTCGGAAATCGTATCAACTTGAATATTAGCGTGGAGTTGAGTCCCTGATTATGGGAGTGGAGCAATGATGGTCCTGGAGTTATCCACCACTAGCTCCCCGCGGACTCGACTACGTACGCACGCTACTATTGTTTGCATCGTGTGTACCGTATTCCGTTCAGAGCAAGTGTGGAAACAAATACGGGATGGTAAGGGAATACCGTAGCCTTATGTAAACACGTCAAGGTGAAGTTAATGATTCGAAAACCCCTAAGCCCCTCTCTTCTAACCAACCTCAGGATTCAAACTCTCCTTTTCTCTCATGGCATCATCCCCCTCAAAAATCCAATTCCCTCAGGACTGCAGGATCTAATATGCTATGCTCTAATTAGTTGGTAATATTTGAATATAGTTTAAGTTTACGTTCATTAGCATATTCAGATAAACAGAAAACTTAAAAAATGTTTAAATAATCTTTGTGTTTCATTTACAATTGAGGGCTGAAATAACAGAGCAAATTATGGTGTTCCGCATTGTATAGCCCAGATACCCTTTATATCCAAATAAATGTCACCGGTATTGTTCGATGCACTATTTTCTTCGTAATCCTCCTCACCACCTCTCCATCATGACTGTGAATCCTCCACAGAGCCTATTTTCTCCCATTTATGCCCTTTTATCTTCAATTCTATTTATGTTATTCCTGATACTGAATTTAGTAGCACTTGAAACCACTCTGGTATTTAACGACGATAAATATCCAAGGTTATTTTTGTAATCGTAGTGATTTTCAAAAATAAAAAATAATATCAATGAGAAAACACCAAACTTTCTCGTGGATGACAAATAGAAGTTGGTTTCTCCTAATAACAAAACATATAAATAGAATTTAAATGAGGATTCTCTTTGAAAAACTGCTGAAAGTGATATTTAAATGTTCATATTAGGGTGGTGTTATATGAAACGGTTTTTAAATAAGAATGGTTCATTAAGACATAATGCTTCAATAAAAAGTGTACATTAGGTCTAATATAGCCTTAGAGTGCAAGAAATATATACCCTGAACTTCGATACAACTGTAATTTAAATATCTAAATTAATATTCATCCTTGCCCGGACTAATTTTTCATCGTCATAGGCAATTTTGACGCAATGTTTGACGTATTGACAGTGAGATCTCGCATACACGAAGAGCTTCGCAGTCAATACGTTCCAATACGCAAAATCCTTGAGACTACTGCTCCGAAACCACTTGTCCACGCTATCCCCATGTCTCCCATAGCCCACCAGCTTTGTAACCCCTTCCGCATCCCTCGCCCAGCCCAAAAACCCCCACCTGCCTCGTACGCAGGTCACTCGCTACTTCCCCCACGCCCCCACCATTCCTGCCTCACACGCTCACCACCACGTCACCCCTACCTTCATTCGGGTAAATTGGACGCACTGAGGCCGACTGTAGGGCGTAGGGCAATTGTTAGGAACGCGCGGGTAAGCACGGACAACAATAGGGCGTTTGCTCCACGGTTTGAATAATTTGGTAATGCGTTTACGCTCTCGGGTTACCGCACTTACCAATTCACGACGGCGAGGTCCCCGCGAAAGAGCGGGTGCGTGTGGGTATGATTGCATGTGAGTGTGTATGTATGCGTGGGGGTTGAGAGTTTTTGCTGGAAGAGTGCGAGAGGGGAACCAGGGAAGGCAAGGTTCGGCAGGTAGAAGAGTCGCAGAGGATGGTGGGGCGAACATGGAGGGAAAGTCCACGCCGGGAGGGAGAATTTTTGGCGAGTCGGTAGAATGGATTTTCGCCGAGGTAGGGCAGGGAAGATGTCGGGGATGGAGAGGAGGGAGTGGGACGAGGAGAGGGAATGAGTCGAGGAACTGGGGAGAGGTATAGCGGAGGGCGGGGTTTGAGGGATGAATGAATTGTTTCAAGGGGAAAATCTGAGCGGCAGCGACGAATAGAACCGAGAGAACAAAGCGCTTATGAATAAGGAACGCTATTTTCTTTGGGATTCGTTTGGGTTGCGTAGCTCAACAGCGTACATATTACACAAACTCTTTTTTCTACTTGAACCCCATAAACCTGAAATCTCTCTCTCCCGGCAGCGTTACCAAGTAGACGTCGGGACAGTTCTAAGGACTGTTGAGGGCACTACCAGGCATTTTTGCGATATTCATTCCATTAACTCTCACTGCTTCCAGCCACTCATGGGAAAGAAAAGCAATAAACGCGTCATATAGTCTAAAGGGTTCTGATATTGATGGAAGAACACTCTCATGGCAGCAAATCAGAGGAAAATTTGTTTCTATTCCTAATAATAATAATATATGGGTGTGTATGTATGTATACATATAAATAAATATATATGTATATATATGTGTGTGTATATATATGTATGTGTGTGTATATATATGTATGTGTGTATATATATATATATATATATATATATATATATATATATATATATATATATATATATATATATATATATATATATATATATATATATATATATATATATATATATTAATATATATATATATACACACACTGAGATATTGATTTTTAAAACATATTAACGCAAAGAAAGGATACTCACATATGTAGTTTTGACGTTTCGACGGCACGGCCGTCATCATAAGAATGCCACTCTCGGGGGATGAGCGGAGAGGATATGTGTGAGGAACGGGTGATGGGAGGAAAGGTAAGGGACGAATAGGCAACGGGCAAGGGGGTGGAAGGCGATATGTAAGCGGCTGATTGAATTAATTGGATAGAGTATGCGGCAGTGATATAACTAGCTCTATTGAAGGATCAATTCAATTCAAGTCAGCAAATTACACCGCCTGCATTCTGTAGCTACAAACAAAAAGTTTGTCCCCGAAACTAAACTGTTCTTATACCAGTGTCCTTACTACTTGTTATCTTATGTACATAACCGGTGATAATTTTTTGTGTGGCAAAACAACCCTTAAAATCGTTATTGACTTCCTCCTCTGAACACTGCTCTTCTAGACCCTGGCGCTCTCGATGTTCTTGCATGGGCTCGTCCTTGGTGATTATCCCGCGTTTCGGCATTCATCAGACTACGTTCAGCACCTGAATCACTCTCGTGTACTCTGGCTACCCAACATGGGCTCAAAATATTTCAGTGATATCACATCGATTCGCTTTGCGCAAATCCCCTAGACCCTTTGATTCACATGCCAAAGAAACGGTGACGGCTAACGATAGGGTGCCAGAATCCTGTACAGTTTCCCCTCACGCCTGATGCTGGAGAATTTCGTCACATGCGACAACACACGAGGGGACATTCCCGACTTTTTTCCCGTTGTAGGTGCGACGACCCCGCATTTGCGGCCGTCGTCCTTTGTGTCCCGCAGGTTTCCGCAATCGACACGAGGTAATACACGGGAGCCGACCAGAGGAGAGAGATGGGATTATCTACGCTCTAAACGTTGTGCTGGCGTCACCCGAGTAACTCAAAACGAGAATTTACGTCACGTATGCTGAAAAGGACTGAGCTTTATAGATTGATTAATTCAAAGTGCTATCGAAGTCTTTCCCGCATGATTAAATCATAAAACTATTTCCTGCTTCGTGCTATGTTTATCAGAATACTCCTTAAAACTTTCTCAAACAATATAATCAAAAATTTTTATATTTGACGCTGGTTGACGAGTAGTTGCACGTTCATTGATGGTAACAACGTTTATCTTTTATGAAAACATTCACTTTGTGTAAAAAGGTTACTTCTGATTTAGCCAATCGTGTACCGTTTCCTTTTTTGTGAACCCAATCAAACTCTCAGCATCGCCATCAATGTGTGTATATACGAATGTAATATGAAAGTCTAAATGATTTCACATGCCCGTGTGAAATCGTCTCTTATTGCTACCGTATTTAACCGCGGTGATTATCCTGCGGTTCGAGGTAGCAGTCACCGTCAAATTGAGCATAAGTCATTACGCATTGCAAATCTAAACCGATCTCTTCTCCTGGTGCATCTAACCCATAAGGGTAGCTGTTTCGTCAGGGAATCCCAACCTCTGTCTTATATTGCTGCCAAACACTGTGTGTGATTTGTTTTCGATCCATGGTTAACCTTAACAACTCAAAAATTCTCCATAGATAATATTAGTGCGAAAGAGTCTTTCATAGGCTTTGAGATAAACCTATCTCCCCATATTGTACCGTCACCTGCATCAATTAATTTAGATGGAAAGTAAATGTTGGAAGATTGCATAGCATCAAAGATTTTTAAAAAAGACTTTGTGATATTGCAATTTTAAAGTCTTCTTCAACATTAAAAAAATAAACTTTTTTTGCTCTCGGCTTCTGGCGAATGGTTTCTTTCACGTTTTTGGAGCATGAGAATTTTGATTATTGGTATATTTTTTTATCGTGAATTATATGATTTGTTGACGTCCATGATTTACCTTTTCCATATCTTTATCACTCTCATTTTTTGGTCTTTTCGTTCCCTTGTAAATTTTGCTTCACCATCTGTTACATATGTTCTAATCATGATCTTCCTCTGTTCTTTCTTCTGTTTTAATACCACTAAATGACGAATGCACTTATTGTTCCTAAAAATATGTTCCATCCAATTTCATCAACTTTTTTTTAATTTTCTTTCTCCCACCGTCTTCACAACTCACTTTATCCATCGCAGATATATTTTCTAATTTTTTCAACCTTCACATTTCAAGGAACTAAGGGTATAACCTGAGGTTATGGGGATAGAGAGTACTGCCGCAGTATCCCTCCTTGTTGTTAAGAAGTGACTATAATGGAGTAAAATAAAGTAACAATTCTCAATAATAGTTGAGATAGTATTGTATAGCTTGGTGACCGGCTGATATTAACATGAGCCTCTGCACCTGGGCACGGTGTACCTGTCATCCCCTGGGCGCGATTATTCGTTGTCGAGAGAAAAGAATCCTGGTAGCTTAGCGCCTCAGCCATTCGAGAGCGTTAGGAACCCTAAGACGTCAGGTCACGACACTCCGCTTTGACCTCTGGTTCACTTAAAACTGTAGCTAGCCGCTTCAGGTCAACCGGCTTCCATGGGATACAATTTCCGAAATTCAAGTGCTAATGAAAAGGGGTTCTACGGAAGTGATCGAAGGTGTGCAGGCTTGGAGGGGTAGTTGCACCGCAGATCTATTCTGTAGTGGAAAAACGGAAAACCCGGTGCTATGTCCCTTTGATTAACCCTGGCGACCATATCCGCTTGTGATTCAGCGTCCCATTTAAGGCCCCATGGTGGGTGGGGCGATATAGTGGGACGAAATGTTGTAGAACGTAGTCGTACATTGCAGATTGAAACACATAAAACTCTCAATACGAGTTGGAAAGTAATATCTCATTTTGTCCTTTTACATGTCAACATCGAGGATATTGAGCATAAATAGAGATCGAAATCCAACAGTTAACGACCAAGGAAAATGGTGAGACAACATAACATCCTTTGTGCTCATGTTCTCCCTGGCTGGGCTCCCTGACAAAGTCATCATACGATGTGTACGCGTCCAGTACTACCGTCTACAAGAAACTCAAGTCGAACAGTCGAACTAAATAGCTATAAATATTACAATGCTATTAATTTTATGACGTCACGGGTAGAAGGGCCGGAGGAGATATTGATCGATTGCAGGTAGACCTTTTATATCCCCCAAGTTTATCTTCAAACACAATTCCCAGCCCTTGCAAAAAAATTTGCTACGTTCATCTACCTGCAGGAGAAACCTTGAGCCTTTCGCCCGACAGCAGCTTGGGAGCCAGTGAATGCTACTGATCTAGAATCTTCAGTGGCACCGGCTAAGGACCTCAAGGTAATATTAAAGAACGTTTCCCAAAAGCAATGGAATGACACTTGGTGACGACTACCAGGAGTAAGCTTCGCACAGTAAAACCCTTGCCTTCAGCGTAGTCATTTTCTGTCAAAAACACACGGAGAGAAGATGTACCCAACACGCATTTTAGAATAAGGTATTGTGCTCTGAATCAGTTCTGGGTTCGGATAGTAAGGAACTTCACCTCACCACTTAACGAAAGATTAGTCTCAACACATCTGTGAAGAAAGCGAACCCTCTATGGTAATAAGACGGAATGTGAGACTTGCGAGAGAATGCGTGGTGGGTGAAGCATCGAGGGAGACCTAGTTTCCATGGTTGGCAAAAATCCAAACATCCTCAATTGAGTTATTGCTTTCTTGAGGACATCAAATACCCTACGCCTCTCATAGCATACAAATGATACAATTCACAAATCACCTCCTGGCTTTGATGGTATTTTAATGATGACAGTACACTAATTTTCTAACAGTCTCGTATCTTTCTCATTAAAGCATTGGGCTGAGATAGGTGCTTAATTACCTTAGTAGTCGGCGGGCCTAAATATTCCTTGACTGTAACTCGGGCTTTAATCTCTTATTTGCCGTTCTAAAAGTGTCCGTCTAAAAGGCTAGTATAAAAAGTATCGGTAGTAATTTTTTCCTGACGTGTGCGTGAAATGCTAGATTCAGACGGTCGGTTAAGTGTGTGCATGATTGCAGATTCTACTAGCATTTATAAGATGACATTGCACATCAACATCTCTGTAAAATAAGCGATGCATAAGATTTGCGCTATACTCGTGCCGAAGGTCTTGACGGACGACCAAGAGCAGAGTCGAGTATCTGCTTGCAAGGACCTTCTGCAACGACATCGCGAAGATTTCCCAACCCCCTTAGTGTCCCGATTTGGCACCATCAGACTATTTCCATTTTCCTAAAGTGAAATCTCCGTCAAAAAACACCACTAATGGATTCAAATGCCGCCAAAAAAGCTTGCATGCGTACCCTTAAGGACCTTCCGGAATCTGCCAACCTGGGAGCCTATGAGCTGTGAAAAAGTCCGTAACAAAAAGAGTGCCGACACTCAAGGAATCTAGTTTGAAGAATTTTGAGGCATTTCAGCGATAACTAAAATAGATTTTCCAAATATTTTCCCGATACTTACAAACCATGTGTTACCTGTAATGGTATATATATATATATATATATATATATATATATATATATATATATATATATACATATATATATATACATATATATATATACATATATATATATACATATATATATATACATATATATATATATACATATATATATATATATATATATATATATATACACATATATATACTTTATGAAGCTTATTAAAGACAGACTAGTTTAGATGTTATATTTTTTAAGATGTGAAACACTGATTTCTATTACTCTTATTCTAAATAAAATCGAACGCTTTAGTTAGTCTCTACTTCAAATTTGTTACCTTATTCCCTTTTTCGGTGATTTAACTTCCTAAATACTCGTACGTACTCGTCCGATTCACATTGATTCCAGATATAACAAGAATTTTGACAGTGAGTGTAATAATAGTGGGGGTTTATAATGAAATTTTCACAGTAAGGTGTACTAGTTGATTTGGTAATTCATATTGGACGATGATATACACCGAACAGGCTACATAGGGACTTGGCATCAAACGCGTCTCTTTTGTCAATTACCATATATTGAAAAGAAAAATACAGTCCAGTTTAAATATTTTCCGGAGTAGCTTATGAGATCAGACCCAAGTTAAAAGAGAACTAATAATCTAAACGATCCATTTGATGACTTAAGCAGTATATTAAAGTCATGTGAATAATGCCTACACACCGTCAACCAGGCTCCAACAAGGCAAAAAACAACCCAACTTACAAATAATTGATTCAAGTTCTTTCAAAGGTTTCCACAGAGAGATTCGATGACCTCTGCATATTTCCCGGGTTTTCACCGCGTTCGCTGATTTGAATAAATAGAACAGTGGTCGTGATATGAATTCTAAACCAACAGCTGCCTATCCAAACCAAAAAACATAGTGAAAATTCCAGCAGTATGGAGGGCATGAAGGTAAATCAATTGTCTAAAGACTAGTATCAAGAGCTCATCAAGAAGGATAGGGGACGAAAGAAATCATTCAGAATAACCTGAAATCATTTGTTAGAGAAGAATTTCCAACACGTTAAAAAGGAAATTGGAGGAAAATCTGCCGCTATTAAAGTGCTTGGTCGTAACAGGAGGGAACGAGAGAAGAGAGAAAAAGGCACCAAAGGAATGAAGCATTCAACCTGGAAAGGTAAAACCTAGAGAGCGAGAAAGAGAGAGAGAGAGGGAACACAGAGTTGGAGCACCATTGGTTAATGGCATGTTTTCTAATAAAAATTAGCCCCAACGAAAAAAATGAACCACTTCTACAAAAAACATCGAAAGGAAAGGCAATTGAAGTATAGATGTACACCCCCAGAGATACGGAATCACATAGAGAATCAATTGATGATCAACTACCTTGTGACCTCGGAATTGGTAATTCCGGACCAATATTTGTATACAGGGATCGTCCGGAAAATAAGTGTACTGAGCTCAGGAAAAAAAATTTATTACACTTTTACATATCTTAAGCTAATATTCCTCAAAATAGGACCCTTGTGAGTCAATACACTTGTTCCAGCGGCGCTCCCATTCCTGGAACGCTCCCGCGAAGGCATCATCGGGAACATCTCGAAGACTCGTCGTCGACCTCTTCTCTGCCCTCCCCGAACATCTTGTGCCACCGAAAGATCATGTTTCTGGACATGGCTGACTCCCCGTAAGCCTGGTTAATCATACCGACAGTTTCGGTAGACGATTTCCCAAGCTTTACCGCAAATTTGATGGAATAACGCTGCTCCAAAAACTTCGGCATCGCGTTCCGTGACGTGGGTCGAGCGTGGAGGTTCGCGTTAACAGAGCTCCTCACTACACCACAGCTCAGAGCCAACTGCCTTTTTCAGCGTCGCTTGCCAACATACCCCCCTCCAATCGCAGCCCGTCAGAGCGGTGCTGGGCGCGCCTGGAGGGGCGCGCCCAGCCCAGGAGTGAGTACACTTATTTTCCGGACGAACCCTGTATATTGGACAGTTTCCCCATGCAGTAAAGACTAAATACATTCTACGGCAATGAAAGAGGTATTAGATCATATAAGTACCGCAGCGGTATCTATCAACGGAATGAATAAACAAACTGCAATAATATACTACAAAAAGAGAAACGGATAATCAAGGGAAAATTTCCTAGGGTGAATTGGACGGGGGATTTAATTCCTCTCTCTTTATAACAAAGATGATCGAAAAACAACTTGGAACTACATATCTCTAAAAGCTTAGTTACCAAAACATATTATGATCTCAAAAAACCATTAATTAACACCTTGGTATTTTGACCGCTATCATAAAGTAAATTATCCGTGCAATTCATCTTTAATAAATTGCTAACAGATAAAATTTGCAGCAGATATCATAAGAAATTTGGAATTATTGAGAAAAGAACTTGAATCAATTTTCTTTTGACAAACGATAAAAATATAAAATGAGGAGTTTTCTGAAGGTGGTGATTCCTATACTCACGACATTTTATTTCTGAGCGGAGGAGTTTTTCAAAACATTAATACTAATATTCACGCAAAAAAATTAATGGGCTTGGTCATTAGCAAACCTAACTGATTTTACGAATTCCCCGCCCACTTTCATTCCTACTTCCAGTCCTTCCCATGCTTCTTTAATCATTTCCTCTACATACAGGTTGAACAGCAATGGTGATAATGGGCAACCTTGCCTTACACCTCTTCCTAACACTGCCCATCCAAACTTCTCGTTCCCCAATCGCACTTGAGCAGTCTGAGACAAGAACAGGCTAAAGGATTATCCTCCTGTCTCACCAATCTATTCCAGTTTTTTTTGCAATACATTCATTAATTTTTCCCAATTCACTCTCTCAAACGTCTTTTCGAAATCTACGAAATAGGCAAGTACGTCTTGATTAAATTCTAGATTCCTCGCGATTAGCGACCTCAATTCTGAAATGACATCGCGCGTGCCTCTCGCCTTCCTGAACCCAAACTGATCATCCTTTAAGTTATCATTTGCCCTACTCTTCATCCTATTGTTGATTATCCTAAGAACCACTGTAGATGTGTATGATTTTATACTTATTGTTCTGAAGTCCTCACACGATGTAACCTTTACCTTTTTCGGAATAGGAACTAACATGATCTCACGAAGTCCTCCGGCCATATTCCTTTTTATAGATGTTACAAATCAGTCCATAAAGACTCTTTCTTCCATATTTTTACGAAAAATTTCTGAAGTTCCACAGGAATGTTGTCTACCCCCACGGTCTTATTTGACTTCATCTCCCTTAATGATCTCATCGTCGAGTATGTCTGGGCCGAAGCTCTTTTCATCTACGTCATATTCCCTTTGTATACCTCAGCTTGTTGGCGTAGGTTTTTTTCCATTGAGTTCTTCTATATATTTCATCCATTTTCTAGGATATTTCCTGTTTCCACTATTATCTTACCCGAGTTATCTTAAACTGTTACCGCACATCTTTCCATCTTACCTACCGATAGTGATTCAACTTTGCTATAGAGCGCCCCAATATCACCCTTCCTCAGCAAACATTCCATACTCTCGCAATGCGGTTCATACAGTTCCTTTTGCGGCTTTCGATATCCATTTTTTGACCATTGTTATTTTTCTTCGACAGTACTAAGTTCTTTTTCCTCATCCATGATTTTCTCTACTGCTTGCTGATACTCCTTCCTTGCCAATCCAGTTGCTGCTTATGTATTCCATTTTCTAATCCGCCACCGCTGCATTATCTTTATAAAACGAACGCTTCAATTCATAATAACTAAATTGTGGTCAGAGTCCGCATCTGCTCCCATGAAGCCGTGTGAATTAATAACACTGTTCCTAAACCAGTACCTTACCATACTATAATCTGAATGATAACTTTCTAAGCCACCTTGCGTTTTCAATGTATACCAACGCCTTTCATGGTGTCCAAACCAAGTGTTGGTGATGACTAACCCCTGTCTCCTGCAGAACTCAATTGCTTTCTCCCCGCGGTCATTCCTCGTGCCTAAACCGCAGTTGCCCGCCTCATCACCATCTCTTCCTCACCAATCGTCGCATTCCAATCCCCATCACTATCAAATGTTCCCCTGCACGAACACCCGCGATTACGTCCTCTAATTTATCGTATATCCTACCGACTTCTTCCTCCTCTGATTTCTTGGTGGCATGTATACCTGAACAATGACCAGGTTCATCGGTTCTTTTATCTCTACTAGTACTATTCTTTCCGTTACTAGCTCTATGTTGACTATGCTTATTCATACCATTGTATTCAATATTATGGCAACCCCTCGTTGGATTTCGTCCCCGCCGCTGCATATTACTCTATAACTATCACTCCGGTAATCCCCACTACTCATCCGTCTCAAAACCGTTGGTAAAACAAAAATACTTATATTTCCTTTTTCCCATTTTCACTTTAAATTCTCTAATTTTCCTGCCTTTAATATTATCCTAACATTCCAAGTTCCTTTTCCAACGAACTCGTCTTTTTCTTCTGCATCTTCTGTTCTGCCACTGTCGCTTTTGCTTTTCGAGGTTTTCGTGAAATGACGACCGCGGAAATATTGCCTCTCCCGCTACGATCGAATGGGCCGAGTAAGGTTGTTTCCTGGACTCATATTCGCTATTTTGTGTGTCATATAAAACATTGGAATAATAATTGAGGTGGTATCTCATTGCCTTCCTCAATAGTGTTTTTAACGCAACGCCATCACTCAATGGCTGCCCCACTGGGGTCAGAGCCTTTGCAGCCGCCTCATTGAGGAACAGATGCTGCGTGAAATACCTTTTTTCTGGCACCTAACCTTCGACCTATTATGGGTGGCCCTACCAGGAGCAATAATCATTGCTCTCGCTAGCACAGCTCTAAGGGTCATCGGGGCGCACGAGCCCTTCCACCTCGTGAAGGTTGTATTCCATGGTAGGGACCTTGATATTATAACTCAGCAGCAATAATTTGCAACAAAATTGATCGCGGAAAAATTAAATCAAGTTTGTTCTCCCCATTACAATATGTTACACGTGAAACCAAATGATAGGCAAATTAAAAGCACTAAACATATGCTATAAATTAGGGTCTCAAAAGCACATACCAAATCTCATAAATGAAAGTGGTGTGTCACCCAATCCATTTGGAAAGTTATGAAAAGAGTATATAACAGGGCGCGGCAACATAACCTCCTTATTTGAAAGTGTTTTGCGTTTGTACAAAGGAAGGTATATTTCTGCACCCTGTACATTATTAAACATTCTTTCCCGATATTTACGTTTAATATTCAGACGATAAGGAGAAATTATAAGATAAATTAAAGTATTATTGCTCTTTAATATAATTTAGTAAATAAATTATAATTTTGGTAAACTAGCTTTGTTACCATAAATAGTATCCGTAGTATTTGGCTTGGACCCTAATCTACTATCTAGTAACTACTATCAACATAAACAATGAAATACTTGGGGAAGATATTACAAAATGAAAGCTTATGTAATTGGACCTACTCTAATAGTATTTGGGTGGTATTGATTTCTGGTCCTACCAAATGCGGTCCTTTAAATACAAAACATTCATTAACTAGACATTAAACAATTCTTTCCTAGCTGTTCATTGTGGTTCTAAATTGGTGCTAATACTTTTTGTAGCTGAGCTATTTTAAACGACTTATTAGGTTAAAAAAGTGGAAACCGTTTTTGGAATTTTTTAAAATGTTTGTATTAACAATTGAAATCCTTCATTTCAAAACAATGCTTCATTTCCGAAAGATTAATAAGAAATGGAGAGCAGAGAAATTTCTGAGAGTCAAATTGAAATAAATTCCCTCGTAAAAAGATATAAATTACCCAAACTTGTCCTAAAATTTATTAATGATAAAAACGAATCAAAGAAAGCATCAATATTCCCGTGATTAAACCGCCTGACTTAGTATCAATCGATTAACTTCTTAAAGAAAAAATCATTTACCTTGCATTTTCTTCCCTGATTAAATATTAGTCAGAAATTGCGGTGATTTACTCGTACTCTGAACTTATTGAAAATACAAATTTTGCTGATAAAACTTTTTTTAACCAGTGAATTTTTTTATAATTCAGATAAGAGTATACCTACCACATAGGTACTCAGCTGGGTTTTCAGTATTTCTAATTGATAAAAATCTATCAATTTCTCATTAATAACTGTAGTAAAAATATCATAAAACATAAAACAAACCATTCGTGCAAAGGATGCGAGATTTATAGATCACATGGCTTGTGAAATGTAAGGTCAAATAATAGCCACCTGTGAGAATTCAGACAAATAAATATCTTTTGCCAGTGAGCTACAAAATGTAGGGTTTAGATGTGATACGCCTCCGTCGATCAAAAGATTATCTCTTCCGAAGAATGTGGTCTTCAATTGGGTCTTTTGATCGCTCAAATGGGCAAATATCGGTTCCTATACGCCCAACGGATTGTGAAACGTTCGAAGAGCTAATTGGCCAGCTCACTCGATTGGCCACCGGGTGCTCCATTTGAGTACGTCTGGAGGGAGAAAGATGTAAGGAGAGGGAGAAGGACGAAAAGAGGGCCCAACGCTCACCCACTCTTCGGAGGAAGGTTAACTGCAAGATGGGGAAGATGTTGCAAGGAGAGATTAGGAACTGAGGGACACCTTTACGGGAGGGAGGATAATGGTGGAAGGGGAGGGATGAGGAGAATGAGGAAACTAGCGGTGGGAGGCTAAGCTGAAGGATGATTCAATTTCGTGAGGAGAATTGGATGAGGGAGAATGAAGGTCAGTCTTGTACGACGGTCAGCCAGACGAACTGGAAGATGGGTGGGATGGATTGGTAGGAAGGGACCAAGAGGAGTATTGTGGCAGACGTGAATGTTCAGGGGGTCCGGGGAAGGGAGGGGCAGAGAGTGGGAGGGAGAGATGGAGGACGAAAGAGAGTTACGGGATTGGAAAAGAAAAGAGAAAGTGGCCGGACACACAATGCGAAGACTTGTATAAAGTTAGGGGAAAGGAGGAGGCTCTTGTGTCCGAACTGTGAGCCCCGATGGGATGATTCCTCTTCAAGAGTTAGTCCCAAATACAGAGAGGATTTTTTCCATGATTTCGGACTCCTTCGTTGTGAACTGGGACTTCTCATTTAGAATGAAAGGGAAACAGTGAGTGTTGCTGATGATACAAATTTTCTTCACTACTATGTTGTTGCTTCTTCCACCGTTTGTTTGTCATTCATTCACGTTGTAGAGCGAGGAATAATTTTATTCTTTATAGGGTGACGGGTAAAACAAAAGGTAAGTTTTCTCTATTTAAGAAGCACACAATGTCAATATTTAAGCATAAAAGATCCCAATGTATTCATTTAACCATTTTTTTCGAAATTACATTTATCAATGAGAAGGAAGTTAAAGAAGAAACATCCGCGTGGTAATAAATTAAAAGGTGAAATAATGAATTCAGAAACATGATTTCCAGTTTTCCTGTTACACTGAAATGATTTTTCCATAGTGAGTGGTATTTTTAATTTTCTAGAAACATCTGCTGTGACGAAGCGTTAATATAATCACATGAATGCTCAAAACGCAGTAGAGTATTAGATATTTAACAGGGAAAAGTATGAAATAATGGTAATTTTCGCGAACATGATATTTATAAGCCAATGCTAGTTACAGTATTAAATTTTCTTTCCATAATATATTTTCATTTACCCTTTAAAGGAAATAATATTTATTTACGTCAAACATTATGGCAGTTTTTTCGACAAAATGAAATATCAAAATGTCTAACCAGCAACTGCGGCACTTAAAAACACTGAACAGTAAACGTCTTTTATAACTCTGCAAAACCTGTCTTTTAGCTGTAACTCGTGAGCTCACATCCCTGACATATGTCAGCGGGTTTAACTTGCTAGGCTCTAAGAAAATATAGCAATTTTATCATGACATTTAGGCAGTATTTATTTATAAATGGTTGGTTAGTTCTATTTTTCATAATAATGCATGAATTCTGCAAACTAAAGTGTTCATTAGTTTGCTTTGTAACAGATATAAGGAATGATTCGAAATTCATTAATTTTCTTCAATTTCCCATTGAGATGTACACTACCCTGATATCTACCAATGTGATAAAAGGTTAGAATTATTTCTTCTCCACCAGCTTTAACTTCATAGTCAGCTTTCGTTTACTCGAAAGTTGGTAAGCAACACCAGTATATCATATTGCAATTCACTTTGCGTTGCATTTTTCACACGAATTTATTTCATAATTTAGTATTCTTGGTAATATTTACTCACATATTCTGCCACCCGTAACTGTTTCCACAACGTTTTCTTGACTCAAATTATGTCTAATGTACTTTTTCCACATTTATTTTCAACATTTCCCGGAGGATATTTTATTTAGACGATCCATTTATTTTGCTTTCATCATTTACTATTGTAATAATATTCTTTTCCTTGGTATTCTCTCATATACTACCTCTTGCTTACAGGCTGCTCTGGCCTGGCTCAACTGTTAAATATAACTTACTCGCCTGTTCTATGACTGGTAAACCTGGTTCTTAGGCAAAAATATCCATTTTAGTAGTCTATTCATTGATATACTATTGATCATATCTGGCCATCATATTAATCATGAATTGATTTTCTTTGCTGCATTGTTCACTTTGTACTACCCGAAATTTCTTTCGTGGAGGTCAATATCATCTTCAGGTCTTCCTCTTTTGCCGTATCTGCATTCATTATCAGCAAAGAACAAAATGATGATATTTCGATAAACACGGAATTCCGATTGATGTTTCTTTAAACTGGCGATCGTTCATTTCTTGTTCCTTTCTTTACTTTTCAGTCTTTCAACTGCATTATATCAATTCCCATTCTTTTGTACGAACCCTTAGCTTGGCTTAAGCCAAGCTAATTGTTCTTTTAACTTGTATTCCAATTATATTTCATTTAATAATGATAAAAATTGTTAGAAAAATCAAGCTTCATATTACATTAGACAGTGGTAATTTAGTTTAATTTTATGGAACACACGTCTAGAAAGGAAGGAATATAATTAATACGCCATTTTATTTTACCCTTCATGAGAGTTATAATCATTTATTTGTCTTCTCATTGAGTTGCTTTTTCACAGAAAACTAGTATTTGTCAAGCCGCTTTTTCCACTTTCAATTCCCCTTATACAATAATCGTTATAACTTTCAAATCGTGGGAATATCTGCTCATTGTTCCGTTCGTTTCGCTCTCCCCTCTTTTTATTCATTGAAGGAACAATTGAAGTTTTGTTATTTAAGCCGGCATGTTTCCTACTACATGATATCATAAACATTAATGATGAAAGTCTACTTCAGGCCTTCTTTTTATCATTTTTGTAAATTTTGAAGGGATTTCTAAAATATATGTAGCCTTTTTCGTTCGTAGATCATACCCTACACTAAATTATTTATCTTCATCCAAGTTTTTACCCTCTGGCATCCATTCGCTCATTTCAAAGATTCTCCAGCTGTATCTTGGATAAAAAATAAAAATATTTTATAGGAAACATTTACGGTTGATATCGCAAATTGCATTACCTATTGTAGGATGCTCTTTTTGTGAAGCGGTGAATGTATTTTGGTTGCTTCAACTTTTCCA
The DNA here is from genome assembly GCF_022747635.1 of Hetaerina americana. NCBI lineage: Eukaryota > Metazoa > Arthropoda > Insecta > Odonata > Calopterygidae > Hetaerina > Hetaerina americana. The sequence continues at coordinate 33,835,664 of NW_027287427.1, read as the reverse complement.
TGTGATGATGGTTGGCCCTCATAAATGTTCATGTTCTTCTTCCATTCTTCTTTGGTTTTCTTTGACATAAGGCCTATCATATTATCTATTACTTCACTTTTATCGTTTCATTCATGTTTAAATTTATTTTCCGTCTATTCCAAAACACAATGATGCATTTAATACTTTTTCCCTTTCTTCATCTCCGGACTTGCTCATTTCCTCAAAAGGTCGCTAGATAAAAAAGCAGAGAGTGTTACCCAAAAACTTCACTAATTTGCATTGTTTTTCTGCCCTCGTTGGTGATCGATTTCCTTCGAAATTAGTAAACTACGGCCAAGATCTTTCCGTGAAATCAGTCGCCTTTAGTAAAAGGGTGCGCCTGTTTCTTGGTGCGGTGCAATACAGGACGACCTGGAGGACTTTTACAGTTGACAGGGGCTCCATCTGTTTAACCCTTGGATAGAAATTCCATGAAAGCGAGATACTTTATATCTCCAACACCATTTTCCGCATTCTTTCATCGTATCTACGTTGCATTTTTGCTATATCTCCCACGCAACCTAGTTTCCTCATTTATCCTTCGGTTTGATTAAATCTATATGATTTATTCTATTCTAATTCCTTTATTCACTATAAAAAAATCCGTAAAAAGATAAACTTTTATCATTGTTTAATAATAATAGAGATCCGAGAGAGTAGATTTTTAAAACTACCAAAATCATAATTAAATTAATGTTTACAGAATTTAGTAATTTACATTCTAATAGAATTTCATCATAAAAACATAAAGCATTTATTTTGTCTGATTGTTTCGTCCATAATGAAGTAGAGATTGATTTCTTTTTTTACTGAATACTTCTCATGAAAGGTAAAAAGGAGATCACTACGATATACTTCTGTCCAGTTATGTAAGTTCTAAATGTTAGGATTTAAGCCTTCCGAAAGTATTTAGAGGAACTAACATGCCTGATTATAAATATTGTAGTATTTGATTATAATTTAGGAAGAAACTAAAACTTAGAAAACTTTATTTTCTAAAGATATCCTAGTTCAAGGCAGGCTCGCAAATTTGGAGAAACAAAGTCGAAATTTCTTTCTTGAAATTATTAAGTACTTTCATTAAAGTACTAAAATTAGCATGTTCCCAAAATTCGTCTAAATGTATAATATTAAATAAATCTAGGAGGACGTCCCGTAAATATTCAGTTGTGTACTTCAGGTATGGAAATTCCATTATTGCTCAGCAATACTACTTATAACCTTACAGGTTGGCGTGATAAGCCTTGGAATATTGCCATACGAGATTAAAGACACAGGGGAAAAAATCGCAGGTTTAGATTTCAAACAAAGTTATAGGCCTCCTTGAGGCCGCTATCGTTCTTGGGTAAAGACCGTCAATGACTTCTGCCTTGGGTAGATACAAAGCACTTAAAGGCAGTCATAAACCAGTAATTTAATGCGTAAATGGCGTCCTGGAGAAATAATTCAACAAATTGAAGGAGTCCCACAGACAGCTAGAGTCTGTAAAATAATATTTAAAAACCAGCCGCAGAAATGGAGTCCCTTTACTTCCATCGGGGAACTACTTTTCTTCCGACAAGGAACCACAGGAGGAGGCATTATGTACCTAAGGGGAACTTTTCTCCTGCCATCAGGGAGGGAATAACAATTGCCATCAAACATAGAAGAATATGACAAAAAGCGATGGGCGATTAATAGTTCCAGCCCATTTGAATCAACCGGCATAGGATCGGTGTTTCCAGCAATTCTTTACGTTGGATAGCAACAAATGTTACTGACTTTGTTAAGAATAATTCGCTCTTGCCTACCGTATGAACTTTCCAAACACCTGGAGGTCTGTAAGGTGGTCTTCAAACCATAACCAGGGAAAACAAACTACATTAGACCTAACTTGTTTATAGGATTATGTCTGATTTCTTTTCTGTTAATGACTCTCAAAGCGTTAGTGGATAGATGTATGAGGGAGGACTTCATAAAAAAATAGTTAAATAAAAATAAACGGTATGCAGATTTGGATGTTAGAACAGAGGACAGTCATTGTCTGCTTTAGGGGCGAAGCGATGAAGGAAGCAGGGACCAGGTGCCTGTATTCACAAGGTGTGCTATCGCTACTCTTGAGGTTGATGATCTAATTTAAAGGATAAAAACGACTGGTGCAAATGCACAAGGCTATACTGATAGTGTAGCAATACTTATCACTGTCATATACCTTAACGCAGTATCCAGTCTCATGTAAAAGGCCCTGAATAGAGTTAAGCATTAGTGCGGAACAACAAAACTCACAATGAAACCCGACAATTCTTAGTTCTATTTACCAAGAAATGGGAAAGAAATGACCTCATACCTCTTTCGATTAAAGCAAAGGACTGGGGTTTTTCACAACAGGTTTAGGCAGAGTTTACCCTTCACTAAAGACCCAAATGGATATCGCAAGTATAAATATGGGTAAGAAGGACATAGACTACGCCGTGGATATGCCGAAGAACATTTGGTAAACCCCGATACTTCAACTAGGAGCCATTTCTGGTTATATTCTTTCGCGTGTGCCTTTACTGATCCATCGTATGTTGGTTCAGAGGTCGGTAGAAAAGTATCAGGAGCACACTCAAATACAAAATATGATCGCCTGTTTAGGCATCATGGAGGGTGTGAGAACCACGCCAATATTAGCACTAAAAATTCTCTGGGGTCTATTTACGATCTAAAGGTTGGAGTACAGACAGAATACGGCAGCAGCTTTCTGCCTGAAGCATGCAGAGGCATGAAACGTCACAGTAAAATTAGAAAGGTATGGTAGGAGATCAGGAAATCACATTCCAACCTTGAGTTGGGGTGTGATGAAATGGTATCGAAGTTTTGTTCAACTTTTGCATCGAAGTTCAACAGATTCCTCCTTAAAAACTATTATCGTGTTTGGGAACAATTGAAATATGGAGGAGGCCCACACTTACATCAAGAACCCAATGTATGATACATGGATGGCTCCAAAATATATGATTGGGTTGGGAGGTTAGATACACTGCAATAAACCCTACAAGAAGCTCTCCATTCCAATTGAAAAACTAGTGAATGTGTTGCATACTGAGGTCTTTGCCATCATATCAAACGCACATGTCATTAAGGAGGCTGTTAAAGATCGAAAACCAAAATATGCATGCACCAAGAGCCACGCAGAATTTAAAAACCTTCATTCTCTGTGGTCTTAATACCGGTTACTAGTACCGAAAATTTCTCAGTGATAAAGCTAGACGAAGGATCGTAAAACTTTTATGGGTGCTTGGTCATAACGGCATAACATAAAATGAAATGGTATACAAGTTCGCGAAAGGAACTAGTAAAGAACCGATTGAACTGGAGCCAAAGAGTCCCCTCTGCCTTCAACCGAGTTGCCGGAGATCGGAGGTTGGACCACGGCCCAGCTCTGACATATGATACACCACGTAAGGCTTAAGGCATACAAAAGCCCATATTCTTGGGCATAGACCAAACTAGCCCAAAAAACGGCTGTCCCTCAATAGAAGTCAAGTAAGAACGCCAATTGACCAAATGAGAATGCTAACCGGCCATTATTAAGTAAAGAAACACTATACCGTCTAGGGCTCCTGGACCCTCCGAAGTGTAGATGGTGTGAGAAAGGGAATAAAACCGCATCTCATATTTTATGAGAATGTACTGTACTTGTCAGGACCCGTAATATCTGACTAGAATCATCATTCTTGGATCTACAGATGTTAAGGAAGTATCCATTAGGTGCACACGGGATTTCAGTAACGCTATAGGACTTTTTTGGGGGAGAATCCAAGGGGAAAAGATCAATGGATCAAAAGTGCTAAGGGCCTTAGAGCCGAAGAAATCCTCCACGAATGATCTCTCTACTTCAGACAATCTTAACCCTTACTTACTTACTTAAGTCAATGATCATACCGATACAAATTTAAGTACAATAAATAAAAAATGTACTGTGGAGATAAATAAAAGCAGGACAACGGGACTCGCCTCGATACGGATATGTTGATATATGGTTAAGTAGTTAATATGCTTTCGAATACTAAATACGTTAAAATGATGCTAAACAAGAAAAATCCTAAAAGCAATAAACCTTTCAACTACATGGTGCACACTAATGCATTGCTCTGATTGGAAAGACAAGCGTGAAAAAATATTTCTACCGCAGTTTTAATTCCTAAAATCTGAATTATGGAACTTGTTAGAAAACATTAACAAAGGAATCATTTCACCAGAAATAAATTTAATACGAATAACGCAAAATAATAGGATGAATATCACTTTTCGACATATTCTTACATTTGTTAGTAAGAGAACAATTAACTGGCACCATGAAATAGAATATACAAGACATGTATATGTACAAGACTTGTATTAAAGATATTAATTTACCTTTTTAATAAAAATGATTTACCAAAAACTAAAAGCAACAATATTCATTAGTAGAGAATTTAATCTGGCAGAATACGACGATCATAAGATTTTAAATATTTACTACTGGTAATATTAAGCCACCGAAAATATGCTTTTGCGCTCGATGAAATAGTTGGCCTTTTCTTTGGCATCAACAAAGATATTGACTTATGACTTTATCGATTAAGAATAATATTATATACTTTCCAGTACACCTTAATTCCTTAAATTAGAGAAAATTTCCATCATAATATTTGAGCTTCATGGTAACTAGAGAATCGAACAAATAATCATGATACTGGGCGCCTAGTGGATTCCAATTAATTAGAAATGAAACAAGATTAATTGATGAAGGCAAAATGTCATGATGAATCCTGTTTAATGCAGCAAATTAATTGCCAAAGGACCCCCTCTTTTGGAAGAGCATTAAATATTAATGAAAATAGGAGACAAACACCTAAACTTTATTGAATATTTCCTTACCAAATGCACAAAACTTTATTTCAGGGTTAAGCCAACTGAACGTGAAAGACATGACATTAAAGAGTCTAACATTTCATCGATATCTGAACGGTTTATCGTTTTGTTTTTTGTCTGCTACATTAATCACATTGCTACAAACGAAAGGCCGAATTTATGATAAGTTAGGATTCAATACTGTACAAACACGTAGGCTTTAGGCATTATGACTAGATGATAAGCATGTTACCGATATTTACGATGGAAATGTCATATATTTATTTAAAAACATCAACTTTAGCTCAAATTACATACTTAAATATTTTCATGGCCCAAAGTTTATTTTTAAGTAATTGAAGAGAGCAACAAAATATTAATTCTATATGTTGAAAGCACTATAAATTTGATAAATATCAATTTCAAATATAAGTAGGTAATGAAAAACTCTGGAAGTTGGCCATTTTATTTATTTAAAACACTTCCCTTTCATATTAAATATTTCTACAATTAAACAGTCAAATTCATTAAAATATTTTAATCCTTTAAATTATTGGACTACTGATCGCGTCCTAAATTTAAAGATCGTTTTCTTCTTTGATGGCATACCCATATTCATCTCATCTTATTTCCTTTCCTATACTATGAACTCCACATTAAGTGCTATGGAAATAGCCCAGGTTTTACGAAAGCTGCGGATTACGGGTATTGAAGTAATACCCTGAATCGCGTGCTGTTTCGAGCAATTTTGTCAAAATATCAATGCCAAAAAAGAAGTGAAAGCGTCATAACTCTTTGCCGACCGTGGTCAAAAGTAGGCCTGTTGAGATTTGTTGCAATAGAATTAACAAAATATTTAATTATATTCATTTTAACCAATATCTGGAGTGTCCATTAAATGTTAATGACATTTTGACAATAGAATTCCATCGGAATACGTTCCATCTCAGTACTTGGCCAGTATAGATATGTCGCAATAAGAGAATTGCAAATCTTGTCGAAGAATTAGGAATTTATCAATTTTCATTGATTCAACTGTGCCTGGACCTTAAAATCCAAAATAAAAGCCTGAGACCCAGACATTTCCTCTTTATGAAGTATTCCACTTCAGGACAAGAGGCTGATATCTATCATAGTTAGACATCCGCTGAAGGTCTTTTTTCTCCGTAACAAATGACAGAATAAGAAAATTTCATTATATTTATTCTCTCGAAGGAACCGCAGGCATATCAAACAAGGTATAATGGGCGCGGCACTTGAAAATTTCAGTTTGCAAGAACCAAACCTGGCTACTTTTCTCCTTTAAAAGGATCAAATGCGAAGCAACTAATCTCGTGGAATAGGTACATACCTAAGAGATTAAACTTCCTCCTTGCCACTGCTTTAAATGCTCAGTAGAATAACAGAAAGGAGTCTGAGGATAGTATGAGAGGGAGAGAAAAGTAAAAGATAAAAACAAAGACAAACTTTTTAACGAACCAATCCCGATCTGGAGTTTCATTTTCTTTTTTCATCCAGCACCTCAGTGGTCTGAGAGTGAGGAACATAAAAGGGGAGAGGAATGAGGAACGGGAAGGGATGGAGAGTAAAAAGAAAAACACGAAGAAGAGAGGATAATGGGAGAAAATGGGGAAGGAGCGAGGAGAGGGGAATGAAAGAACGTGAGAAAGCGGGAAGGAGAAGTGAGAGGGAAACAGAGTAAGAGAGAGAGTTTACTCTGAAACGCAAACCAATTTTCCTCGCGGTCCCCTGGGCCCGCCGGCTACACACCCTGCCTACCTCCGATTCCCCTCTACCCCTTCACCCTCTCCGTCAATCGGCATTCCACCGTGGCCATACCTATAGCCGACCCGCGTCTATTGGAATTCCTCACACGCCTCGAAATCTCCTCGCCTGGTCCATCCACCTTTCCGCCCCCTTCTATTCCCTCCGTTCTAACATCTCTTCTACCTCTGAATACCTCCCTCTACAATTTTTCCCTCTACCTCTGCCGCGAGTATCTTCCTCCCAGTCCTCAGCAGCCAGTTCATATTCATTCCCTCTCTCTAAAACCTCACCCACGACCATTTTCTTGAAAAACAGGAGACATACGAACGGAAATGTTTCGGGCGAAATACGAACGATCAACTCTTCTTCAGTCGTAAAGAGATCTCTGGAATTCCAGTGATGCGGCAAATCTTGACCATCTCAGAATTAAGTCTTAGCTCTTTGCTGAGCGCCATGCAAAAGATTTTTGAAGCTTTACTCACTCCAATAAGTGCCCGGAAGGAAAACAAACTCGTGATTCCAATATATGAATATTAAATGCATGTAAAATGTGAATGTATTCAAATACATTTAAGACCTAAAATAAAGAGTCAATTGTAGATACTCTATGGGAAAGTGTTTTCTAATGATGGCTCAAGCAAAAGAGATAATGAATTGCTCATTAAAATTAGGTGTGTTCAAAAATATATGTCTTGCTTGACATGTGAATATCATGCTACAAATTAAATTAATCATTCGATCACTTCCAGAAAACATGTCAATCTTGACATGGATCCTGGAGTAGGGAGAGAAATTTTTTAATAATAATACATTTGTTTATACGCGCAACGATTCTTTTTGGTCTGCATTCTACTTCCCGAACGCTGACAACCAACAATTTCCCTGGCTTTTATAGCAGATTTTAACGTTCATACCAATGTGTAAATATAATTAAATACATTAAAATGCAAGGTTTAACTCATAATAGAAAATTTATTTGCATTTGGATACGCTGTTGACTTGCATATGCGTCACAAAAATTCAATTTCTTCAATTTCCGAGTTAATCAATGACTCTATGGTTTTCTGATACCCAGCTATTTGAATTACTAATACCTTTTCATTTAGTAAAATGATTTAATGATATTTGAGCTATATACTTGGAATACAATTAACGAGTAAACCTTATCATGATTATATTTTATTGAAATTAAATAAAAAAAATCCACTTTATATTTATAAAAGACAAGACTGCTTTATTGTGACAAAGTTAATACAATTTAAATGTATATGTATTTTAGAAAAGTGAATTCTTCGCGAAATATAGTGCCAATGATTCAGATGTATCATTCTATATTATGCATCCCGACTTCACTCCAAGCTCCAGTCCGAACCTCCAAATAACGGCTCAAGTCCCTGTTCTAATGGCTATCTGATTTCCTTTTCCTTCTGTATTTCTTTCCCATCTAATCCCAGCTCTAGTACACCGTTCCCTGTCCCAACTCCACGTTAGCCTCCCAACCTCACTGATTTCGTCGAGGCTTATCACAGGGTTTCCCATTCCCTCTCTCTTCTTCATATCCATCGGTTTTCCCCCTAATTCTCACTGATTCTGTCCTTTCTCCCATACGTACCCACATTCTCAGATCATTCTCAACTTCCCTTCATCCCGTTCCCAAAATTTAATCCTTGGCGCTTCGCTCCATAGCCTCTACCCTAGATATCTAAACCCCACTTCCCTCGACTCTTGTTAATTGTCGTCTTTGGGGTTCATTGATGTTTCTCTCCGTAATTCCCGAGCAAATTTTGACTTATTGTTTCCAAACATACCCAGAGAATATATAGATTCTTGAGGCAGTGTATGGACATCAATTGAACTTTTGTGCATAGATGCGCGTTGTACAACGTGGGAATTGGAAATTTCTGAATATTACCAATCGTACGAACTTTTAAACTGCTACGAAAATAATATCATTCCTATCGCTTTTGGAATGCATACATGAATTTCCGTATTATTTAACATGTTTAAACAATTGATTTAAATAAGTATCCGTGTTCGATGTCGATTTATAATCAGATTTCAATAAGAAATTAAAACAATTAAAAAATCTCCAACCAAGAGGATAAAATGATGAAGACGATTGATTTTAATGCACTACACTATTTTATTCAACACGTTGAGTGAAGAAAACTAAAAGACCGAAATATTTTCCAACAAAGGTTGAAATTTTCTGAAACCAAATTTTCCAACACTCTTTTGGGTTTTCTAGGAAGGAAGCGGTATCATAGATATGAAACCCGAGAATATATATTGATTTGAAGAAAAAAATAATTTTGTTTAAGTAGATATATTTGGCCGAGATGATCAAAACTTTTTGTGGAATTAATCCCACCCTCGTGCATTGGTGTATACAAAAATTACAATAAGATTACTTTACGGTAAATAGTTTAACGAATTGTGAGGCGTAAACAGGTGAAGATGTAGTTGCCTATCCTTTTAAAAACTAGTAGTAATGATTTATTGAATAAGTAAAAGAGCAAAGTCAAAGACAGGATATTTTTAAATGATTTAAATGGTAACGATCCTTAGCTTTCCGGTACACAATTTCAGTGCAAATGTTCAAGAGAGTGAGAGAGCATAAGATTAACCCTCAACCATCACAGCAACGATCATTCCATCGCAAAATGTCTGTCTTTCCCCCTTCCAATCCATTCATATACCTGACTACGTAGGCTCAATCTTTCCTTCTTTAAGTCCGACCGCGATCCTGGAGCTCGACATCCGTGGCCGTATTCCGTTTCTCTGCATTTCCCTCAAATCCGCTCACTTTCCCCACTACCTCCATAGCTCAACCTGATCCCGAAAAATATACCCACCAGAGGACGTGCACATATGGTCTACCTGAGAATACCAGGACTTCCCTGTTCTCCTCTCTTCTCTCTCTCTCATTCTATTCATCTCTATCGCCATCCCACTCTTCCTGAGCCATATGCAAAATGGGGAGAGAAAGATGAACTGAGAGGGAGACATCTACCATTCCCAACTCGATCGCCCGTCCAATTTTATCCTCCCTTCAGAACCCCCCCTTTTCTCATCTCTCCCATGACTCTCTGTTGTTGCTTCCCTAAATCTCGTCGACAACACCCCTTTCCTCTTACATCTCCTTTTGAAATCCTTATCCGCATCCCCCTGCCACACGAGGGGCGTATTCAGGAAACAGCCTAAGGGAAGGCTATGTTGGTGGCCAGCCTAGCCCGAGCGCTGAGGTGTGTATCCCCAAAATGGTTCGTAAGCTACAATCCTATATTGACAATTCATAAATCTGTTTCCTCAAACCGCCCAGTACTTTTTTGAAGAATTATGTTGCCCTGTGTACATATATAGTATGTAATAATTACTAAATTTTCTACAATCTGATATCTGATGGGATCTCCTCTGTAATTCCCCAGGGTGCGAAACTGTAATCCTCATTTAAGAATTTTACCAACCCCCTCCCGTAACATTTACTCTTTGCTCGCGATACCACAAGAAGTAAGAGCAGTGCATGCAAATGAGATTCCCTTCACCTACCTCTCGTCCCACCACGACCCCGTTCGCGCCATCGAACTGGCGTTATCCCAATCTGTCCATCCATCAGGAACAGGGGAACAGAGACGAATCGGAAACAAGAATATATTTTGGTTAGGTAGGGAGTTAGGCGTGCCTCGGACGAACATTATTGTTTGATATCCTACCACCTGATACCCAGTTCGAAATTTCCGACCCGTTGGAGCATGTGACGTGAAACGTTTTCATTAACACCATGGGAAATATCATTGAAGATTTCGCAGAATCTGCACCTGTGACATGATTTGGTCACGTTGAAGAGTCCACCCATTAATAAATGAAAAAGAAACACTTGTTCCAATCCACCAATTTATAATAAATGAAAAAGAAACACTTTGTTCCAATCCACCAATTTATTACAGGTACGACTAGTTTCGACGCTACGGCGTCATCCTCAGGTACCTGACCAGTGTACCTGAGGATGACGCCGTAGCGTCGAAACTAGTCGTACCTGTAATAAATTGGTGGATTGGAACAAAGTGTTTCTTTTTCATTTATTATAAATTGGTGGATTGGAACAAGTGTTTCTTTTTCATTTATTAAAATGAACTTCCACAAAGTTGAGGCTGAAACTATTGAACTAATAGTCCACCCATTCTTAAAATTTGACAGGATTCGAATGCTTTGAGTAAAGTTTGAGTTGAATGTTCCGACCATCTCATCCTGTAGTGCTTTCAAAATGATTAAAATCAAACATCATCGGTATCATGCAGAAGTCGAAAGCGTTAATACGTTTCTACAATTCGATTTAGCAAAAATATCACTACATATCGCATGAACTAAATTTTTCTAATGTCAAATTTGTAGAACAGAGGATTATCACGAAAACAAGATATTAGTTATGTACACCAAAAGCTTGTCTCTTTAAAGGAAATGGTAAATAGACTGAAATAAACAATTTTTCCCCTTAAAATTAATTAAATTAAATTAATTAAAAATTAATTAATTAAATAAAATTTAATTTTCCTTTCACTGAAAATTAATACAAAGAACTATCGATATGCATTTTAAAATTACTCCCGTGAGTTACGAAAAACAACAGCTTTCGTTTACGTCATAAGGTATAGAGATTCCTTAGTTATCATTATTATCGTAAGTAATATCTCATTTAAGTTTGCGTTTTCAAAGTCCCCAAGGAAAGTTTCATGCACCGCTGAGAAAAAATAATTTCCCTGCTCATGGCTTAAAGCCCTATTGTCTCGCGCTACTTCATTAGAGCCTCAGTTTATTCTTATCTCACCTCTCCGTGCTTAGAAAACACTATCCTATATCTAAGCCTTGGAATTTTAAAACCCTTGCAATGCGTCCTCTATCCTTTTAAACTAACTTATTATTGTAATTTTAATTTTTCTATTCTATGTAGTTTCTTATTTTACTTCCTTTCTTTATTATCTTTTCAATGTAATTACAAAATTCTCTCATTCTCTCCATCAGTAATCTCTTTTGCCTCGGCATATTAGAACCTGTTATCATATTTGGTCGTCAGTAACCACTTACGTAAATGCTTATGGAAAAGGTCTTGGTGATATATTATAGTTTCATAAAAATAACAGGCATGGATTTTACAATGTCTCTCACGAACAAAAATTATAAAAAAGAGATTGACTCAAATTAGGTAGATTTTTTATTTCTATTTTCGCTAACGAATGTTTTTAGGAAAACGAATTTCATCTTTTATTGGATGAAAAATCATGAAATATTTTCAGTCAATATGTGAAAATTACAATATTCGCAATGAAGCATTTATTAGCTACTCTAATGCAAAATAAGAATAAATTAATGTAAAGTTCTCCCCACAGCAGATAAAGGCACCTTTTCATGGTCTATTTCTCATAAACATTCCCTCTGAGAAGGGACGGATGTAACAAACGTGTGTGAGCGTGCTGTTTTGCTTTCCTGTTTGCTCGTCAACACACCAAGCATCCGCGGCAACAAAACGGGCGTGAAATCTATCAGACCGAAGATAAAACGCAAAACAAAACACAAACTACTGAATAATATTTCACCAAGAAAACAGTGTGGCAGAGAGATAGCAGAAGATCCTATCCGCCCTGGTAAATTGCAAGGTGAACTTAAATAAAAAACGATTTAGGTCGAAATAAAAGTCAGAGGCAAAGGAAATATTAAGCTGGGATATTAATTTTGGAAGAATCTAAGTAACCTTAACGGTTATAGACTTGAGAAACTCATTTAATTACTTTTATGAAATATTTCGTCAAATAATTTAGATATTACTGACGTAAATGACAATGATGATGTCCATCTTCGTTGATAGGTTTACATTTACATGACAAACGGTGAATTTAAATTAGAATAAACTCAAAAAGTACCATAGGGTGTAATCATTTATTCGTTCATAAGCTCTCATAACCAACTATGCAAAAATGGCACTTCATAAAACGAAATTCCATTCAGAAATCGCAATTCATTTGCTAGTGAATACTGCTTTTTCAGATGATTTTAGTAGTATTGTCAACATTATTGCTCTTGAAACTCTAATTCTACTTTTTCTCAACTCTTACTACTTTCTTGGCAAATATTTCAACAACAAAAATATCATTCGGTTGCTTCCTACCAATGCTCATCATCTTATGCTTTGATAGGCTTTCATTTTTGTACCGCTCTTTACGTAGACTAGTTATTCATCGTGTTTTCTTCCTGACGGGCAACACCCGCCTCTTTTCCTTTCACAAGCTTTGCTGCAATTAAAAGATGTGACTCGGTGGACTGTATATTTTGGTTTTTCATAAGGCAAGGTCCATATTTCCATTTCCCTGTCTTCTCCTAATACGTCCATTTGACATTTATTATCACCTCAAGCATAATGTTCCACATAAACGTCATTTTTATGTTACATTCTCTTCTCCTGCATCTCATCCATAATATGCACGCATAATTTTACCACATTATGTGTCTTTGTTGGTAATTGTACCAAATTTTCACCTAATAGTTTCTTCTTTGTAGCAAAACCATATCTCAGCTTGACCTATTCTTTCTTTCAAGTAAGTAGGTCATGATTCTTCCTGTAACGCAGCTTCCATGGCAAGTCAAATATTCTATTAATTTAGTTTCTCTCCTCGTAGTACATTATCTGCCTTTAGTTTCCTTCCCGAATGCTAAGATTTTACTTTTTTATCCGTGAGGTCAATTTTACATTCCTATAGAGCTCAATTTTGCTTAAAGGTCCTTGATCGTCTACGATATCATTTGAGAAAGGGTCTTATATCAGCGTCTTCTTAATTTACCTAAATGCCATTGATTGTTCTACCCTTCGTTTCTTTGGGCGCCCCTTGAAAGTATACGTCCAAAAGCTCTGGTAAAGAAACGCATATTTTCATAAGTACTTTTTCCCCTTCTACAGTATTTACGCAAAGAATTGTTAAGCCATGGGATATATGGATGTGGCAGGAATAATTGATTATATTTTTTCAATTTTAAGATATTTCCAGTAACTATTATTATTACATTTTCTATTTTGTTATTAAAATATCATCACTTCCTTTTTGATTGTTTTTATAACTATCCAGCCTGAGAAATTAGTTATGCTGTGTATCCGACATAAAAAAGAATCTAAGATTATCCATGCTGCGATCATTTTTATAATTTTTCTTTATGAGCATGATGTCTCAAGTCTTAGCCGAATGAAGAAGTTATGCCATTGTTTAAAATCAAAGTTAGCCGTTAAGCATTAATAATGAGATTTCCGCTACAGTAACTTTCGTGAAAATGTGGAACAGATTTGTATCAGCGCCTCAAAATTAGATATACCCTTGAAAAACTGAAGGAGAAGTATATGATTTGTCCATCAAAAAAACTTACACATCAAGATAAAAATAGGGAAGCAAAGCTTTAATGCGTTTGAAGCAGGGGGCAAGTTCCCCCTGTAGTGAATACAGAGCAAACAAAGGAATAGAGGTGAAAATATGGTGGCATATCACTGCGACGAAGGGAACAAAATAGAAGTGACAACATAATGGAATAGTGGAACACTCTTAAGGAACCAAAAAGACTCCAAACATGCCGGTGAGGAGAGAGAGGAGGAAGAAAGTGAAGGTTAGGACATGAAAACAAAGATGTGGAATAAACGAGAAAGGAAAGTTCAAGCATTAACGGAAATGAGTGGAAAAGAGTGGGGAGAGAAAGGGAAGAGTAAATGGCCCAAAGAATTGCTCAGCAAGTGAACGACAAAAGAGAATGGAACACAAGAGGAAAGGAAATGGGGGAGTGAAAAACAAAAAAGAGTGGGTGAAACAATCTGGAAGGAAAAGCCGTGAAATTTTACGAAGTGATAGAGTTGAAAAAGGTAGCGAGAAAATGAAAATTATACAAGTGGTAGAGGGAGAAAATAATACGCATTTAATACCTTTGAGTATGCTCAATAAGGGTAATAGCATTAATTTATGCAATAAAACTTTCCGAGTGAATGCCTACCAAGATTTTTTCTCAAAACAAAAGTCAATGGTTACATTAAATGTTGGAATGATCACGAAAATTCAGGACATAGTTGGTTTTGGCTAGGAATGTATACATTGAGTATTCCGCGTCGAAAGCACCAAATCTAGAAACACATTGGTAAACAATTAAAATTGCCGTTTATACATAATGCGGAGATGTAGCCCTCCCTAGCACAAAACGACACAAAGACACTTGGCGGAAGGAGAGATGTCCGTAAAATAGCAAGAGGGAAAATATAAAAAGGAAAATGGGCTGAAGAGAGGAGATAATCGGTGACACTGGTGAAAACAGTGAAAGAGGATGACGGCGGAGGGGTGGATAAGAGCAGTGTGTAGGCGGGTGGAATTAAAGTAATAAAAGAAGGGAGAGGGATGGTTGGCGGTTAAAATGGGAGAGGGGGAAGGTATAGCGTGCAGGACGGCGGGGGAAAGGGTGGGAATCGGGAAACGGCTACCGGGAGAATGACCCGAGAATGGTGGAGGGGAAGAGAGAGGCTCTGGATCCTTTTTTCCGCGCTGTCATCTGGGATGGAGGACCACAGCGACCACAACTGACCACTGGAAAGGATTGTTCCGGGGCGGGTGAGGGGAGAGGAGCAGATGGATAGGGGAAGGAGTGCAGTAGTGTGGGGTGACGGAAAAGATGGAAGGGGAGTTAAAGCATGGGGAGAGACAAAAAGGGATGACGGGAGGAGGTTAAGTTGCGAAGGGGTGGAGGGTTGCAACGCGTGGGAGGGAGGAAGGCTGGAGAGAAAGAAAAGGTGGAGGGGATAGTATTAGCATTTGATTCGGTTTTGTGTGGTGAGATAGAGAGGGACTGGGGAGGAAGAGGAAGAGAACGGGAAGTGGGAGAGAGCCAGGGGAAAGGGGAGTGGTAGAGCGGAAATGTTTGGTACTAGAACGGAGCTTGATAATGGGATGGCGGCGGGCAGCCCAAGAGCTGAAAGAGTGAAGGGAATAAAAGAGATAAAGAGGTTAGAAAAGAAAGACGAAGTTAGAAGAACACGCGTACAGACAATCAGCAGAGTTGGGTTAAGAATAGGAAATAGGTCATGTTAAAACAGATTCCCTCATATTAAAAATAGCAATTCTTTTTTCACAAACGCACACGAGTGAAATCGCTGGCTAGCAAAAGAAATACTGCAGTCAGCCAAATATCACGCAAGATTTCTTGGATGTTACTAATTAAACGAAATTACGTCTGTGCTATTCTGCTTTCCATTGATAGCATACACATGAGCGATGCGGAGATAAGATTTTATAGCAGAAAAATTAGGTGAAAGGGACGGTCCAACAAAACTTAAAATGCTGTTTATATCATAGTTTGACAATATAGCTGACTTCAATGGATATTTACAAATTTCTCACATTATGCAAATTTTAAATAAACAAGTGATTGCCCATTCTAGTCAATTTCTATTGTAATTAAATATAAACTAGAATTTACATCGAAAAGGCACGGAAATCACAATATATATTTAAATATAAATTTTATTCCTCAAGCCCTACATATAAATATACGTACTCGTGTATAAATAAATTATATATATAGGTACTGTCGTGTATATAATACGATAGAGAGGGAGAGGGAAGTGTATATGTATATATATATATATATATATATATATATATATATATATAATAAACTATAAACACAATAATCAACCCGAAATACGCTTTAGTAGGTGATGGTAGAGTTCACCCAGTACTAAGTCCTATACAGCGTGTGAAATTCACGCATCAGGGTAGGGGGGCCAGTTCCTTTCCTTGTGCCGGTTATGGTTTCCCAGGAAGATCTGGTGCCCAAAAAATCACTTTAGCTTGGGTGCTGCAGGTGCCCAGATTGCCTCACCCGGGACTCTCCGGTCAGCAGTCCAACGCTCTACCCCCTGGACTACCGCGACCCACATATATATACATATATATATATATATATATATATATATATATATATATATATATATATATATACATACTCGTATATATATATATATATACGTCTACGAAAGCATATATATATATATATATATATATATATATATATATATATGCTTTCGTAGACGTAACGCGGAAGTCCCCAATAGAACATTACACAGTGACAAAGAATATAGAAACACAAAAAAGGAACATCCACACGTTATTCCAATACTTCTCTATCTTCCGATGAAGACGGAGTAGAGTTCCGTCGAAATTATCAAGAAATAACGTGTGAGTGTTCCTTTTTTTGTGTTTCTATATTGTTTGTTACGGTGTAATGTATGATATATATACATATATATATATATATATATATATATATATATATATATATATATATATATATATATATATATATATATATATAAACGTAAGTATTTCCAAAATATTCCCAGAAGGAACGGAAGAAAATTACACTATGTGCAACCATTTTGTTTTTTATATGTAAATTGATTAAAACTGAACCAAATTTCAGTAGATAAACAAATAAATATCCTTTGTGCAGCTTTCTGTTAAAAAAAAAAATTTAGGGCACAGCATTTTTATAGTGAGGTATACGTTCTAATGGCAATGATAAGTCCAACTAAAAGAGGTAGTTGAGCAGTATTTCCAAAATAAGCCTGTCTCATTTATGAGTGACAACGAAGATGTTTTGAAGAGACCGGATGCATGGCGGATGAAAGGGTGGAACTTCACATAAAATGTCCCTTTTTTACGAAGACGAGGAACATAGAAAGAGAAATTAAAATAAAAGGGAGAAATAAAACGTAATAAAAAAGAAACTGGGTGAGTAAAATAAGAAAAGGAAATTATGAATAAAATTTAAATTTAAATTAAAGTCGCATGTGCACCAGGAAATTTAAAACTCGAAATTCTTTGTCGGGTAATTGTTCATACACATTTCTGATGTCCACTTAAGTTTCGTAAGAATCATTCGCGTTCTTTAATACGTATTATAATTCTTTGGATCCCAAAAAAGTCATTTTCAAAATATTCAAAATGTTTGCATATATTTTATGGAACCCTGTCATTTCACAAAGCAGGATAAACTGTAACTTAAAATATACCTAAGCAGAATAGTTGTTGATCGGAGACGTTTTCCGAAATAGATACACCTTCTTCCTTATTTAATAGAGACAATATATTTCCACAAAAAAATCGTAGAAAAAGTGATTGCTACACAATTAACAACTACTGCACACTATTTCAGTGGTTTTTAGGAAAAAGGATATCTTTCGTCATTCGGTTTTTCGATCAAAATAAGGAAATGAAAAGCAATTACTGCCCCTAAGCAATTTAATTTTCGCAAATAATACAAATTTGTTTATTTTGAGCCATGTGTCACCACTCTAGGTAATAGTTATATAGTGTCTTTGTTTACATTCAATGGAATTCCGGCTATTCACTTCGTAGAATGTTGTAAACAAAGATATTTCAATATATCATTTACATAATCAAGGGCCGGCTCTCAAATAAATTTTAGCATTATATGCAGATAAATAATGATTAACGGAGATAAAATTCATTACTGGACAGTAGTAGCAACGGAAAAACCTTGCAGAATCAAACATATTTAGATCGACCCGTTCAAAAATACAAAGAAGGCTAAAATGTCTCGTAATAGATTGCTCATTTATTTTTTTAAATGCTTTTGTCAATAAATATTTCTGCAAGTACCATGTACTGGAATCTTAAAATTTACTAAAATTTAACTTGTACGACAACGCTACAAAAGATTGCATTAAATATACAGGAATAAATTAAACCTTTTCAGTTAACTATTGAGCCAGGCATGTTCAAGTCGCCACAGTGGCTACGAAAATAAATATTTATATGCATACATTTTATCAGGTAGGTAAATTTTCCTATCGGAATCTATTCGCCGTTCACATATCCCACCTGCAATTCTACATTATTTCAACTTCACTCAATTTAAGTAAATAGTCAATAGGTGAAACAGGTAGCCAATCGGTAGGTTTTTCATCCTACACATTGAAAAATGATGCATACCAGAAGCAGAAGTCATTGATTAGACGCTGAGAGCACACATCTCTCAATAGGAAAAATTGAATGAGAACATATAAATGCTATCTTCAGACGTTTTCGGATTCATTTTTAGCTTTCAAAGGAAAAATTGTTAGCATGTATATTATTAAATGACTGAGATATATACAAACCATGGGTTACGATTCGAAAAAGCAGTATACTGATCAGCCTATGATAGACTTTAGTGCAACTAATTATTTAAAAGTTTCTTGGCTATCCATTGGAATGGGAAAAATATCTTCAGCAGCATCTCTCTTGATAAAGTAAACGGGAATCAGAAAGAGGACGGTATCTATTGATCAGCCCTTTAGGTAGTAGTACTTTTCTATCATACCTATTTATAAAATTAAAAAGATAAAAAAGAGGAGTTCATTGTCAAATGTCCAATTTTTTCATTTTAATAAATAATTAGCTATCTCACTCTTATACGATTGTCATTTTTAAAATCTACAATAAATGCACATTGTAGCATTGTCAGAGCAATAAATTTGATCCAGGGAAGGTTACTTTTAAATTAGTAACCTCATACCTTATTAGTAAACTTATAGACCTACTAAATGAGTAACTATTAAATTTTTACTTCGGTATCTCATCGCTCAAGAAAATATTTTTTTGTTAAACCTGAATAGAAAAGCAGTCTCACAAATCTTGAAATATTATATTCTGAAATGAAGGCTCCATTCTGCTTCCGGGATTATCCGCCACGTAGGCTGGATTCGTGGATAACAATTTCGCCTACTGGAGGCGTTTTTAGGTCGCGATTTCGCTGTTTAAGTTCTGGCTATTCAACAAAACAATAACCCTGAATCTGTATTTAATGAAAATTTCTTCTTAAGTCGAGTAAAACAAATGATGCTTCTAAGGTAGCAGCGGTGGTGGTAGTTGTAATATGCTAGCTACACGCAGATATCGTATGAGAGTTGCTAGTCGACATCGAGCACTCTTTTATGCTGTCTTGTACGTAGCTCATATATCCTAGGACACCCTAATTGGTGTTTCTTGGTAAGGTCTAATTACCTCTTTCCACGTCGATGTAAGCGTGTATCCCTCCTCAAGTTTTGAGCTTTTCGGACTCCTCAGTATTTCTACCGATTCTCTCATGAATCTCAGGAAGTTTCAAAGCAAAAAAGCAGAAATTTTGCGCTATTTCATAACCATGGATTAAACATGGTTACACATTCGAGGCAAAAGAACAATCAAAACAATAGATTTAAAAGGGAGAACCGACTCAAAAAAAGGCAAAGATCGTTTCATCTGCGGGCAAGGTCATGGCGTCGGTTTTTTGGGATCTGCGTGGGATAGTTTTCATTGAATATCTCATAGGAAAAAATATCATCGGCGAGTATCTTGCGAACTTATTGAAACGGTTGAGCAAGGAAATTAAGCAAAAGCGGTCACATTTGGCAAAGAAGAAAGTATCATTTTATCAAGTTTCATCGCTGCTTCATCAAGACAATACACTAACTTACAAATCCGTTTTTGCGATGGCCAAAATTCATGAATTAAAGTTTGAATTGCTACCTCATGCACCCTATTCGCCAGATTTAGCCCTCTCGGTTTATTTTCTGTTCGCAAGCTAGAAAAAATGGCTCGGTGGTCAAAGGTTTTCCAACCGTGAAGAGGTAATGTCGGTAGTCAATGGGTATTGATAATGGGTATGGAGCAAGACAGTTCTAATCGTGAAAAGGGGTATCTGACTGAACATCGCAGGGTAAATTGTAGAGAGCTGACATGAGATTATGTTGAAAAATAAATGCATTTTTTTCCAAATTTTTTGTGTTTTCTCTGTTGGGTCGGGTACTTCTGGGATTACCCTCGCACTTGCCCGTTCGGGTAGTCAATGAACATTTCGGTAGAATTCTGCGATACCCGAGAAATCCTTTTGTGATTCCTTCGTGGTGAGTTCTTTGATGAGTAGCATACAGTCGTCGATGGGTACATTCATTAACTACGGAAAAGGTCGCTTACACGTCTGTATCTTTGAATTTGGTGTTTCAATTCATATGAGTGAAGTATGTTGGGTTTTTCACGAGTTAAGTTTTTCATTTGATGCAGAATAGGATAGTACGTGCTATGTAATGCGTCAGCTTGAAGGTCGCTGCGTCGATATTGATGACGATGACTCGTAGGGGGGGGGCACCATCTTTGTAAACTTTAGGTGGTCACTAAAAATTTGGTGCTTTGGTTGTCAGTGGAAAGTTTCCTATGGTCTTCCATAGGATGGATAATTTACTTAATTTTCATCCCAATGAGTGATTCTACTCTGAAGGTGCGTTATTCTTCGATCCAAGTGCTGCTATTCATTTAATTTGCAAATATCCCATAATATTTTATCATGCCGCTTATTTATTCGATGAGGGATCATTTACAGCGGTTATCGTTATTTCAATCAACTTTGCATTCCCTCCATCAATCAAACAAACAACTTAAAAATACTTATATCACATGCTCGGGCGACGTCGAAGACTGCGTGGCGGCAAGCTATTGACATCGAAGTCGACCTATTAATTGGTTGGCGAGCATGACAGTGTGTAATTTTTTGCGCAATTTTTAACCAAATATCCAATATTGAAAGAAGGTTTGAGAAGGAGACAGCAAATGGAGAACTGACTGGAATAGCATATGTCAGTAAAAAATCAAAACTCTTATCTGAAATATCGTGTGTCATTTCAAAACAAATCATGTATAATAAGATCATTAAAGATTACCTCAAGAGTGAGTCGAGGATCATGAAATTTTATCGCTTGAGAAAATAATCCACTTTAAATTCCATCAAATTTATTTCATAGTAAATATGTAATATATAATAATATGTAAATATGTTGGGGCGATCCTTTCTCTGCGCGTCGTAGCAAAAGTTAATCTTTTTCAATAAATACTAGTGAACGTGGGTAGCAATCAGGATTAACTCAGTGTTTGAAACCTCTCTTCTTAAAGAAAATATTTTTCGAAAGAATTTCTTTGATTAGAACATATCATTACTATCGTGATATTTGAGCAACACTATGTGCACTCTCTAATTTAGGAGATAGTGATTATATACAATCAAAAGATAGCTCTCTTGCTAAAAAGAAATAAGTAATTAATTTTTCCTTGATTTTGGAATAATTAAAATTTATTATTATTATACTTGACAACTAAACTTTTTTTAGTATTTTAAAAAATGTTAAAAATTTTCCTGCAACGGAGAGTAGACATTTTCCATATTAATATTGAAAAATAGCCAAATGATGGCTCCGGAACTATAGTATACCAATTAAAATCTACCCCAATAGCCATGGTAATGGGTTGAAATGGCGTTAGTAAACCCTTGTTAGTAAATCTTGGTGGAATCATTAGTCGAGATGCTTTTAATTATCTACGAAATCCCAAAAGAGATATAGGGTACGAGTGTTATTTTACCTTTGGGTAGGTAAGAACCAAAATGTTTAATTAAGAACATATTTTAGAATACAAAATAATGTTTTTTAATCAATAAAACATCAAAGTTCCTTTAAACGATACTTGAAATTCGTCATTCAAAAATATCGTGAACTTCTTAAATGCTTTAAAAATTGAAATGAAAAATAGCAATGATAATAAATTCAAATTTCTAACGTAATATTTACAAATAAAAAGGCTCTAAGTTAATGTTTTCAATTTTTACGTAAAATGCCTACTGAGTACTGGAAATATACCATGGTGCATTATTGTTGCTGCAACATTATTACCCATCGCTTGTGCACGTAAGACATTTGCCTTTTCCTCCTTTAATCCTCATGCTTTTTCTTTTCATGTTACATTGTTAGGTTACGTTTTATATTTCACTCCAACTTTATATCATGATTAAATTCCATATTAATGAATGAAAATTAAAAAATAAAAGCTTTAAATTTGAAACAAGCATTTCATAAAGAAACTATACTATATTCCTCGATACACACAACCTTTTATCCAACAGACAACACGGATTCATAGAGGAGAGATCATCTGAAACATAGTTGGAACTTTTTATACACGATGTCCTACAATCCGGGAAAAGAAACAATCAAGTAGATGTGATATTCTTGGATTTCAAGGGGGATCGAGATGGTGCGGGGGCTAGCGTACTGGCTTCCTACCCAGAGGGCCCGGGTTCAAATCCCGGCGGTGTTGAATATTTTTCAGAGGTATCTCGATCCCTACTTGAGGTGCTTTGTGGAGGGCACTTTGAGTGAGTACGCCGTCCGTCGGATGGGACGTTAAGCTGCGGACCCCTTGGCGCCTTTCGTAAAGAGTAGGCTAATGCCGACGCCGGGTTTCTCTCCACTCTTCATCCTTTCCTATCCATCCCCTATGGCGCAAATGACCTTAGCTGTCGGTCGCCTCCCCTCAAAACTACTACTACTACTACTTGGATTTCAAAAAGACCTTTGATAAAGTCCCACACGTTAAATTGATTCATAAGTTGCAATGAACGACAAGTAATAAACTGGATTGGGACTTCCTCAATGAACGCAAACAAAGGATAGTGATAGATAGCTCAAGCTCTAATTATGTGCAAGTAACATCCGACGTCCCTAGGATAGCGTCATAGGATCACTACTATTTCTTATGTACATTAATGATATCACCAGAAAAATAAAAAGCAGCATTAGACTCTTTGCCAACGACAGTGTAATCTTCAGGATAATAGTGAACGACGCAGATCTTGATTCACTACAAACTGACTTACACAACATTAAAATGGATTGAAGAATGGGGGCTGGAATTTATTACGAAAAAAGTACCGTAATACAATGCTGAAACAATAGAAAACAACCAAACTTTACCACCAACTTACACACTCGGAGGTGTTCGGAAGAGCGTCATGGATGAAATAAAATATTGGGGGGGGGTCACCAATGCATCGGATCTTTCTTATGGAAACATAAACGCACAATTTGTGGATGGGTGCTAAAAAAAGCTGGCAATCATCAAGCGTTTAGTCGGAAAGTGTGGCGACGAAAAAGTTAGGAGAACGTGTCATTTATCTTAAGTAAAGCTCCACATTGAGTATGCGGCGGGCGTTTGGGAACCTTTTCAAAAAACATTAATTACAGAATTCAATAGGGTACAGAGAAAGAACGCTATGTTCGTGAAGAACCCGTAACAAAGGACACAAAGCGTTAAGCATTTAATACTAAATCTGGGGTGAGAACCTTTAGATAAGCGAAGACTCAGGACTATATTAAACTTATTAAAAAGATAGAAAGCGGGTGGTTTTGCATCCAACATTGGAGATATAACTAGGCCCCTATATTACAATGGTAATGCCGACAATTGCTACAAAATTTGAGAGATTGCCCAACTGATAGTTTCAAGCATTCGTTTTCCCGCGCACTATTCGCAAGAACAATAAAAGGAGGAACACCTAATAAAATAATAGGTACACGCTGTTTTAAATAGGGGTATACAAGATCAAATTCCCACAAAATACTCTCCAAGTCTGGCATGCTAACGACCCCCACCGTGCGCTCTTATGCTAGGTGGAGTGTAGGTGAATGAATATTAAGTATATTGTATTCGTGAATGTCCATTCGGAACGCGTAGAATACTAACCGGTAATAAATATCTGCATTGCATGTGTGCCTGTCTTCACGTATTTTCTTTTCTTCTCTTGTCTTCGTGTAGGCATAGGAATAGTTGCTAACAATGTAATACTCGTAATATATGTAGGCGCGTTGCATGTTTGACATTCGGTCACCCCCTTTCCACGCGTTTTTGGTGGATCGCAGGGTGCCAGGTTAATGAGCAAATAGAGGGTATATATGTATAATGGCTGGTGACCTACCACCCCCTGCCACATGTCCTTGCGATGGCTTGCGAGGTACGGTGTAGGTATGCCCTCGTATGTATATAACTATCTTAATTTTCTTTCTTGTTCGCTACTTTTATTCTTTTTTTAAGTTTCTTGGATGCTAGAACCCCAGCGTGATTATTTTATGGAATGACATGAATTAAAAATGAAATGATATCTAACCTAACTGACTGATTAAAAGAACTTTCGTAAAACACGCTAAACAAATAATAGGTATCTAAATGACTTTGATGAATTAAACTGCGAAGTATGGAAGAAAAGTAACTTTTAACAACAAGGACAATCAATTATAGAAGAAAATCTTCACAAATGATAAAAAATATGAATACAAAAGAGGATATAAATAAAATAATTCAGTCTTTGGCTGTGTCTTTTTCTGTCTTAAGTTGGCCATGCTTTAGTTTATCAATCTTAGTGACGCTTTTTATCTTTTAATTTACAAATATATAATTAAATTTTAAGGAAACTGGGCGCTATTAGCTAATCTTATACATGGCCTTTGTGAATTATCGTTTTTTGGCTGTATTCCATTGACATGCTTCAATGAATGAGTCTCAAATGGGGTACGATGACTGGGATAGGTTCGCTACATATCAATATTTTACACTGTCCGAGATCTGATATCTTGCCAAACCCTCCAAGTTATTAAATATCATGCATATCAATGCCTATTTTAACGAAAAAATAGATGGAAATTAACTGACTTATTACTTCCGACATCCCACGGCCATGGACACAAACGCACTGAGATTGAAAGAGCCATACCCTTTGTTGAATTGATAATGTGACCGCTCCGATGAAAATTAGCTTAGTATTTAGTCGGCCACTGCCATTCTGACGTCCCCATTGAAGAGGTTGGATTGAAATATTGAGACTATGGGGACTCGAAAAGCTGGACGGGGGATAGTGGTAAAGAATACGGAGCAGAATAGTCGAAGATGGAGATAGAACATACAAAGAGGGAGATAGAACAGACGAGGAGGAAGTGAGGCTAATATAGGATATGAAAAAAAACGCTCGTAAGAGATAGGTGCAACCTAATGAGGTAAAAAAATGCAGAACATGCGAAAGAACCTCGAATCTCTAAACGGATTAAGGGAGAAGTTGGACGAGAAAATAGCAAACATCGGAAACATAAAGATAGGCGATATTAAACTCAAGGGTATAAAAAATGAGCTGACCATAGAAAGAAAAAGTAAATATCAACATATACTAATAATTTTTATTTTGGGCAGTGGCTATACGTATAAGAGGAAAATATGGCGGGAATGACATTTAAAATGGCAGAAAATACAGAAATGTTCGATTAGTTATGAGGAAAGGATTAAGAGTAGTAACACTTAATAGCTGAAAGTTTACAGAAAGTTGACTTGGGAATATGGATTCCTTAATTAACTGTGATTAGAAATAGGTAAGTAATATTGGTTTTTAGGCCTTAACTAGAGCTCATCATTGGAAGATTTCTTTTCTCAAATAAGCCACTGATAATCAGTTCATTTTAAACTTCCATACTTCCAATTAATGGAATATTATCTCTTTAAAATTCTACATACTGCTCTTGCCTCCTTGTATGCTCAAGTAGGAAAGTTGAAAGTAAAAAAATTGTCAATGAATCCGAAAGAGCAGTATCAACTTCTCCACCTTTGAAAACACGAAGGTCTTTAATACACCTACAATCGTACTTTAGTGGTTAATTTTTAATACCTTAGGTTTATCAATAGGCTGATGCAGATACTAGATTCGATACCTGTCGGGGTGAAGTTAATTGCAAGCTCAACTCAAGCAAGTAAGGAGAATTCGGTACTTAATTTTAGATAAAAGTTTATGCTAAATTACTAATATGAAAGAGGTCATAATTATAAGACGAAAAACAATTTTTCCGAATCAGCATTGAGAATTTTGGCATTGTTTATTACTAATTAACTAATCCAATCGTATTGGTAAGTGCATAAAATGATTGGAGCTAGAAAAAAATCAGTCTCGAATCGGGATTTTTTTTAAATTTATAATCGGCGACCTAAGCCGGAAAGATTATTTCAAAGGGGCCATTAGACACACGTGTAAAAAAAATCTGAAGCCGAGTTGAATAATTCTAAATCTGTATATGCCGGTGCAATTTATTAATTCGAACAATCTTCCTGATGACACATTTGAGCTAGGGAATATTTAGTAAGGCTTAGTTAATGTAGCTCGAAGGCTCTAAATGTTTCCATATTTTTATAAATTTATTGAATAAAGGGGTAGTAGTTACATTAACATTTCAATATAGTGTTCTTCATCATTTTCTTCACTTCAAACCATAATTATAATTTTTTAATGTAAACAGTTTGAGATCTTCACACTTGAAATCCGAGGCTTACAGACTAGTCAAATCTTTGAAGAAAAAATAAAATTTTGCTTAAATTTTAGCTTCTCCGGGAAAAATGTATGCGATGACGATAAGGTCAACGTTGACTAAAGTGATAGGCTCGGTTATAACAGTTAAAAACTGTCTCTATCACGATATAGATGAAGAAGTATAATGAGGCATTTTATATCATTTGCGTATATAGGGGTATCCAAAACGGAAGCAACGGAGAGGTTACAAATAAGGACAAGGTTTTCCATGCTTTTGGCCAGCCGTGTTTTTGCATGCTCTAGCTGATGTCGTTACAAAAAAATCATCAAAAAAAACAGGCAAACATGGTAGCGCAGAGTGAAATCCTACCCTTCAGACCGTCACAATAGGGAATTTTCCATGGAAACAGACAAACTAAAAAACTAAGCTTTTTCGCTGAAATGTTTATACTTTAAACGCATAAATTTAGCATTAATAGTTCTGTGTCCCTCTGTCAACGTTATCGCTGTGTATTAGTGGGCAGCCTGAAATCAACATGATAGGATATATACCCTTAAGCCACGGTTCAGACTCACACATGACATGATGGAAGTGATCACTCACGAAAGCGACTGCGGGCGGCTACATCTACGTGGGTGAGCAAAAACGAGGAATTTAAAGACCATCATTAAACGGCTGGCGTGAGTTGACCATTCAGTCACATTTAAAATAAGTAGCGAGAGTACGGGGAGGAACAGAGAGAGAAAAAAAGTTAGAGTGAAAAGGCGAGCGCATTAAATATTCTGTTCTCGATACACATTGCCTAAAGATGGGGGACGGTTGGTCGATGCGGAGAAAGTATGAGTGTGGTTTCCACCCCCGCAGATAAGGAGGAGGGGAGAGCAAAATAAAAAAAAGGCTTTCGGCGGTATAGAGATAAAAATAAATTGACTGTGGAGCATGGGCGTAAAGCGGTGGCTGGCGTAAAATGGAAAGTGTGGGATGGGAGGACGTTTTTGCCAATTTAGGGCTAGTTCCGCTGAATTTAACGCACTTCTCTTCACTTTGTTGACGTCATACGTGGCTCTAGCTAAATGGCTCTGAGCCAAAAAGGCCTTCGGTACAGCCACCAATTAACCATAAGCATCGTTTTCCCCATGGTGTTTATAAGCAAAAAGAAAATCACGGATCGGAAAAATATATTCCATTTTTTAATAGTTAATTATAAAACCGGGTAAAGGATAGGAGTTTTATGTTCTATGCTACTAGATGGTAGCGAATTTACTCATATTTACTCCATTCTCGTAAAAGACAAATAATTTATATTTGGACGATAGTGAACGGAAGTACTAACCGACGGTTGCGCACTTCTCAAAGTTTTAGAAAGTATACGCTTGAGATTGTTCCACATTGCAAAGAGTTTAATGTTACATATTGTTTCACACTCTCAATGTACCATAAGCATGACATTTTTAAAATGCTAGGGTTAAACTTACAGTATTGGTTTCTAAATAGTTAATAAAAGTATTTATCACAAAATGAATATCACAATTCATTTATAGCCTGGAATCATTAAAAACATAAATTTACTTCAAAATATTACCAAAATTTTTCCAGTTCTTTTTCAATAAAGAGGATGCCTACAAAAAGGAATTTGATATAAATAAACTTTATTCTTACAATAAAAAAATGCAATATACCTAAACAAAGCCTTTAAGCGCCTTAGCTCATCGTCCGGAAGATTTCTCAATTATGAATTAGAGGATACTAAATTGTGGTGAACTTTTGGAAATGTTTCGCAGGAATTGTAGATGATTATTTGTAATAAGAAAAAACACGCAAATGAGGAAAATATGGGGGTAACTCAAAGAAAAATAGTTGAACACACATTGTATAATAATATTAGTGAAGTTCAATGTTTTGATTCCATGTTTTTATAATCGAATTGCATACGATATCAGTCATAAAGTTAATTAAATTAAAATGACATTTTTAAAAAAATACAGAAAATTACTGCATAGCAGCGATACCCAGAAATCTATCTTATTAATTGATACTGTAATTCTGTAGTAAGATATGTTAAAAGTCAAACATTATTCCGTGCACGCTTGTTATTTGTAGCACGTAACCTAGTGTGTAGAATATTGGGCTACTTACGGAAGGTTATGGGTTAAATTCCGATTTATGTTTATGGGCACCTTCCACTTCAACCATAAGTCGCGTGATTTTTCGTCACCAGGTAACCCTGGGAAATCACGGGCGGCAAAAAAATGAAACGTCCCCCAGCCCAGTAACTAATTCACACTTTTATTGGGCTCAGCACCAGCCGAACTTTATAACCTCATCTATCAAGTCAAACTTTGGGTAAACTACTAAGGCATATAATATAACCTATACACCGTATTCTATGAACGAATTCTAAATAGCCATTCTATATTTTCTTACTAATTCAATATTAAAAAATACTAGCACTAGTTTGCCTGATGAACGGATATTTTCATTTCTTTTCAGAGTAAATAAATGGTGGAGTATACTCCAATTTAATGATATTAGAATAACCAAAATATTCTATATCCATAACCATTTTTCAACTTCAATCGACAATGAATCGAGTATTTAAATCCTGGTCTTCTCTAGATCTTTCGCTAGAACTATATGGAATCGTTCTTTTACCTTTTTCATGCACAGAAAATCAACCAGAGAACAAGTAAAACGCGAATGGGTGAGTTTTCTGTCACCCTATCTTCTGGCACTCTTAAAGGGCACTTTCAAGTTAACATACGACAGTAAACACAGGAAATAGAGGCATAGGAAAATGAGCGAGAGAAATGATGCAGACGAAAAGAGGGGTTCTTAAAGAGGAGAAATATTGTGAGGACTATAAACATACATACCGCGTTTGAGGGAAGGGCGTGGGAAAAATTCCACCCCACATCCTTTCCATTCTCCCGTCCCCATCCGAAGAAAAACGGACAAATGTAGAGGAACATGGAGAGATAAGGAGTTCATAGGTGCGCACCAAAGTGTGAAAATGAAGCTCCGGTGTGTACTAGTGGTAAAAGAGGGAATGAGAGCAAAGCACACGCATTAAAAAACATAATATAATTGGAAAGAGTGGTCGGTGGTTGTTGGCATGGAATGGAACTGAAAGAGCGAGAGGGATAGAGCGACGAAGTAAAATGAAGTAAAGGAAGCGCACGAAATAAGAGGAAGTATGAACGAGGGGGAACGGAGGAAGGAGATAAGAGCGACCGAGAGAAGGAAAAGAAAAAAAGCGTAGTACGGACGAAAGGACGGAACGGAGGACGTAAAGAGAAAGATCGAAAAATGCCCAGGAGAGGGAGAGAGAGAGGATGCGAAGTACGTTGGTTGAGGCACGGAAATGGTGGGAGAAGGGGATAGTTGTGGATGGCTACAGATGGGTAGGGCAAATGGGGAAAGGTTGGCCGGGGAGGAGGATTGAAGAGGGGGATATTTGCGGGGCGACGTGGGTGCGAGAGAGCTTTTAGGGGAAGGCGAGTAAAAGAAGGGGATGGTGGGTGGGAGAGGATCCTGTTTTGAGGGTAGGGGGCAGGTTTCGAAGTTTTTGGGGAGGATGAGTAGGAAGGGTTAGGAGGGAGGGTTTGAGGGGGTTGGTGGGTCGCGGTGGGTCGCTTTATCGTCCGCAAAAGCCCATTATTACAGGGCCATAAATGAAGCGGCAGAATCGCCCGTCCTAAAGCTCCCTTTCCACTGTCCGCAAGTTTCCTATCAAAACTTCCGTCCTCGAAGGGTCGCTCTCTCCATCCTCTTTTGTCCGCGCCTGCGCAGCAGGAGGAAAAGAGCAGAGAAAGATCTTTTCCCATTTCTACCGTGATGATGGGGCACTGTAGGCCACCAGGAGAGTTTTATACATGCATACAAACAGACATACGTAACATATATTAAATGAAAGATATAGCGAGAAAGGGAAAGAAAGGGGATTTTCCTCTACCCGCCACACCTCGCCAAACGCTTTTTTATCGTCCACCCCTTTTTTTCGAAACATGGATATTGAAATCGAGATTCCAAGGCCTTTTATTACACGTGTACGGTTTTTAAAAAACACTGGGCATGCAAAGTGTCGGTCGTGTCCCAGAGAAAGGGGACGAAAAATAGCAATACATTGGTTGGACACAAAAGGGAAATACGTGAGTAGACTTTACATTTAGATGTTTTTGCGACGGAAAAGAGAGTTTTTTTGTGTAATAGATTCCGAAAAAGTTATTAGTTTGTAATTAAGAGTCACCCTGCCCCTGCAGTGTAAGTCTTGGTCATTGAAAAAACTTAGGTATATATCCTAGAGCAATGATTTTTGCGATATATTAACGAATTAAACACTTTCAGAATCATTATGATTAAATTCATTCAGACTCGGACTGAATGAATACGATGCATATAAATATATACATATAAACGTAGATTTAAGTAGGTGGGTTAGCAAAATCAATCATAATTTAGGTATCAGTTGTGAATCAGTATAAAAATAACCGAGTTTATGAGGTTATTGAGAAAGAGGGAGGCTAAGTTGAACGTGACGTTAGCGGGATAGAGCAAGCAGGTAGAAGAGCTCGTCTATCTTGAAAGTGTTTTGGACCAAGATGGTTCAGTTAATAGGAACACTACAAGAATAGTTGCATTAAGGACAGAACCTTTCACAAAAATAAAGGGTTTGGTGACTGGAACGTTTTAGAAGGATGTTCAGAAAAGATTAGTAAAAACTTTCATATAAAGCGTGGGTTTTACAACTCAGAAACTTGGCCTATGAAGCAAGATGATAGCCGTAGATTGAAGGCTTTTGAGATACTGATGAGGAAAAGGATGAAAAAGGTAAAATTGGTCTAAAGGAAAACACAAAAGAATGGCATGATGAGGGAGGAGAGGGGATTGTTGGAAGAAATGAAAAGGAAGCAGGACAGGTGCATACCAGGTGTTTTGATTATTGATGGAATGCTGAAAACCCCAATACCTAAAGCAAGGTCGGAAGAGGAAACAAAGAATAAGCATATTGTACGGATACAGATAAAAATCATACGGGGTATTAATCATAGTGAATTGAAGAAAGATTTACTTCATTGTTGTCACAGGGTAGACGAGCCGTATAATTATAGCGGTGTTCAGCCTCTGCCTAGCACACACCTTCCTTAAGCTGTAGATTACATGTATCATATCACAAATTAATGCTGTATTAATATGCGGTATTAATCATAGTGAATTGAAGAAAGATTTACTTCATTGTTGTCACAGGGTAGACGAGCCGTATAATTATAGCGGTGTTCAGCCTCTGCCTAGCACACACCTTCCTTAAGCTGTAGATTACATGTATCATATCACAAATTAATGCTAGTAATGAAAACGTAGAAAGGACATTCCCGCCTTTCCAAGTCTTTCATTGGCGGCACCCAAATCCCCGATTCTATGTTCAGTTATGAGGTTACTAGCAATACATTCTACCCGTTTTCTAGTTAATTCCTCAAATTCATTGATTCAAAATTGTGTATCGTGGATAATGACAAATATGCAATCACACGTTGAAAGAACGTCATTAGCAATTGAATACACCCCCCTTCTAGCACGCGCGAAACAAAATTCATTCATCCTTGAAGCTCTACGACGTACATCTCAAATACAAACTCTGCAAAATAATTATAAAAAGAAAGAAGATAATTATTTTTACATAAATATCTTCTTCTGGAAGCAGAATAAAACCTATTTAGGCTTTAAAATAACCCAAAAAATATAAATCATTTACCACCTTCATCTCTATCTACTTCTATCATAATTTAATAAAGCTTTTGTAAATGGTATGTAAACCACTGTAAAAAAATAATTTAGATTAATCTGTTTTCATTTAGGTCCAATACCGATTCTTGAATGAACCCATGACTGACTATTAAAAAACAATCCTATTTACGAAAACAGCGTTCTTATTAATTATATACCAATATCGACCATATTTGGGAGAGCATCTTCATACAAAACTGTATAGACATTGCAAAGTAGATAAAATAAAGTATTTTAATGAAGAATGGCGTTGAAAAAATGGGTACCTAATTTCTTATTTCTCACTTTTCTTCATCCTGAAGTGGATTAGGCGGTGTATCCTATGATTGATATAAATATGAATTAAAATGAAACGTGATAAACGTTTGTACAAATAAAATTTGGACATTAAAGACGACTTTTAAAATATCTTATTTCTAAACATTCAAAATATGCAATGACATCAAATTCGTCTCGTAAATACATTTATGTTATGAAATTCTTATCTGAACACATGGCTTACGAGATGCAAGAATAATACCACGAAAATACAACTACATCGGTCAACTCTGGGTTTATCTCTTGATCTTGTTCACACCGGGTGGATAAGAAAATTATGAAGGCCGAGAGGGAAAATTGAATCAATCCTCAGTAGCGAAGAGGAATCATTTTCCCTCAATACTGTGAGGCTAACTATGCGTTCCCTCGATTTTATACAGTAACGCTTAATTTCTAATGCTTGTATGTAATCTATTGCAAGCATAAAAAACTCGCCCTAGTGATAAATTAAGGGTGAAACCATTAGTCCACGATAATTCATTTCTTAAAGGAATATTTCTCTCATTATTACGAAAAATCATCAATCATTAAGGAATTAATGATCCACGGTAGTGGCCCGAAGTATCCCGTTAATTGTATGAATTTTAATGACGGAGAGCCCATTTACAACAAAGAACTTTTCCCTTAATTATAAACAGAAGTCTACCTGTCAAGGAAGTTTTTTTGATGAGCCCAGACGGTAAGGACTGTCTTACTTCCAAGTCATTCCTAATATGGGCGCTAAATTCCAACCCAAATTGCAACGATTCATTTTTAGCTCTGCATGCTCTTACCTTTTATTTTGTTCACAACGCCTAATTTACGAGGTCTGTCCAAAAAGTATAGCGAATTTTGAATTTCCACGGGTTGCGTGTATTTCATTTTTGATTTTTTGTGGAGCAATGCATAGTACTTATGTCTCTCCCTTATGCCGAAAAGTTCGTACATTTTGAACGTTCCGTTAATTTTTGACAGCTGTTTTACTAGGACGTGTTTTGGCTTGTCTTAGATTTTTGACTGCTCCAAAAAATGGATCAAAGAATCTGTATCAAATTTTGTATGAAAAACGAAATTAAGTGCCCAAACTCATTCCGAATGTTGACTGTGGCACATGGAGGAGCTACCTTGGACCGTAACAACGTTTATCTATGATACCAAATGTTCTCAGAAGGACGAGAAGATATGGACGACGAAGAGCGTGCTGGACGCCAGAGAACGTCAACAACAGACGAAAATATTAATGAAGTGAAGGAAATAGTGTTGGCCAATCGTCGATTCACCATTAGAGAAGTTTATGAGGACCTAAATAAATCGATTGGCTCGTACCATTCGATTTTTTTCAATGATTTGGGCATGACCCGGGTCGCCGTGAAATTCATACCAAAATTGCTCGATTCCAACCAAAAACAGCAACATTAACACTACTAATGTTGAACACTGTCTGCGACGACCAAAGTTTGTTTCATGAGGTCATAACTGGTGACGAATCATGGGTTTATGGTTATGACTTGGTAACTAAAGATCAATGAACATAGTGGAAGCTGCAGCACGAGCCAAGACTGAAAAAAGTGCGCGAAGTTCGGTCGAATGTGAAAGTTTAGCTTAGGGTTTTCTTCGATTGCAGGGGCGTGGTGCATCAGAGTTCTAGCCATAGCGTAGAGCGGTAAATAAGACATACTACCTTGATCAAAAAGTTCCCGGAATAACCACCGTGTGGCGCTCCCATCGTTCCGATTTGAGTTCTGTTTTTTTTGTTAAATTGGTACATCTGTTGTTGATATTCCCTTTAAATCTTAGTGTCATAACTTGACATTTGCAAAAGTTACGTAGCCAAGAGTACATCTATCTCTGTGTGTGTTGGCGATTTTTTACAATTGCAGAAATGGATTTAAATTTGCAACAACGAACTTGTATTAAATTTTGCGTAAAAAACGGATTTAGTGGCGCACGGACGTTGGAAATGTTGGAAAAGTGTTTCGGCAACGATTCTCTAAAAAAAACGGTCGTTTACCAGTGGCACGAGCGGTTCAGAAGTGGTCGTGAGTCAATCGAAGATGATGAACGCAGTGGCAGACCATCGACATCGAAAGTCGGTGAAAAAATTGATAAAGTAAAAGAAATGTTGGTCAATAACCGCAAATTAACCATCAGAGAAATAGCGGAGGACTTGAACATTGCCTATGGATCCGCCCAAGACATTGTGGTTAATGATTTGGGTTTCCGTCGTGTAGCAGCAAAGTTGGTGCCAAGAGACCTCAATTTCATGCAAAAAAGAGACCGTGTTGACGTCGCAAAAGACATGATTTGCGAGGCTGAATCCGATCCCACATTCATCAAAAGGATCATTACTGGAGACGAGACGTGGGTTTATGAGTACGACACGCAATCCAGACATCAGGCAAGTGAATGGCGTTCACCAAATGAGCCGAGACCAAAAAAACCACGTCGTTTTCAGTCAAAAAAGAAGGCAATGCTGACGGTTTTCATGGATTACAACGGTGTAGTGCATCATGAATTTTTGCCAGAAGGCCAGACAGTAAACAAAGAGTATTATTTGGGCGTTATGAGACGTTTGCGTGAAGCAATTCGCCGAAAGAGACCAGAAATGTGGGCAGAAAACTCGTGGATTTTGCACCATGATAACGCACCGTCGCACAGTGCTATCATTATTCGTAATTTTTTGACGAAAAATGCAACAAATACCATCCAACAGCCACCGAATTCACCTGATTTGGCTCCCTGTGACTTCTTTCTGTTCAATCGAGTTAAAAAACCATTACGGGGAACGCGTTTTAGCAGCCGAGAGGAAGTAATGGAAAAATCGCAGGAAGCACTGAATGACATACCGAAAACCGACCGTAACTTTTGCAAATGTCAAGTTATGACACTAAGATTTAAAGGGAATATCAACAACAGATGTACCAATTTAACAAAAAAAACAGAACTCAAATCGGAAAGATGGGAGCGCCACACGGTGGTTATTCCGGGAACTTTTTGATCAAGGTAGTATTACCTGCAAGTTATGCGCAATTCGCGGGAAGCAATCCGCCACAAACGCCCGGAATTTCGGGAGAACAAAAATTAGCTTTTGCACCATGACAACGCCCCTGCTCATACATCGTTGCTTACGCGCAAATTTTTGGCCAAAAACAACACACCAGTGATGCCGCAGCCACCGTATTCCCCAGACCTCTGTGACTTTTTCTACTTCCCGAAACTGAAGAAACCCCTAAATTTTTAAATTCTTCAATAAATAATGGATAAAATATTAATTTTTCAATTTGGATAATGTGCAAAACCCCCTTCTTGACCACACATAATATTGCGTAAACTGAAGCTGATACCATTATTGAGATCACTAAATCGTGGCATTTATTGAAGCTAGATAGAAACAACGAGACATTCAAATGAGTACACATATATTTATATTATGAAAAACCTGATGCAAAAATTGAGTTGTTTCAGGCGTGATGTGGTGGAATTTAAGCTCAATAAACAAAAGACAATTAAACTTATTGAGGAGAAAAATAGTAACTATTGATGGTAGTATAGTGTATAGTAATATCTAGAAAATATAGTAACTATTAAACTTCTCTAGTGGAAATTTTTTCTTTATTAACCAGGTGAAAATTTTATTGGATTTATATCACTCATATTGTTGATAACATCAAGGGAGATGCCGAAGGTAGGCAGTCCATCATACTTTTAGATGAGAACTTTCGAATGAGCGCATTGTAGATACGTAACTATTTATTGGAATAAAAATTTTATGAGTGCACGAGTATATCTTCCTTATAGCATGCTATTCATATATATTAAAATTCAGGCGCGTGAACTTGCAAAACATTTGATACCCATAGCTAAAATTAACACTCTAATTTTCTTTAATTTTATTGAACAGCGACACTTCACGCTTCACTATTTTGTAGCATATTTATGTACCAAGTTACGAATATGGATATGATTTACATAGCTCAGGAAGGGATTGAAGCCTGAGGCAGGGGAAATAGATGTGAGAGGAAGAAAGAAAGGGTGCGAGTGTGAAAACTTTGAGCCCAAGGACTTAGAATATAACCGTCCGAACCCGACCGGTGGCCTAGAGCAGCGTTTTACGCTGCCTTAACCTCTGTGTAAAGTCCTGTTCATTTGCAAAGAGAAAGCAAACATACTCTCTTGATAGTGGATGGACGAAATGTCTTTAGAATGCATAGCACGGTACACCAATCGGTTCATAAGAGTTACCATGAGTTGGAAGATGGATACGTTTAAATCATTTTAAGAAGAAGAAAATGTCATCCTCTGCTATGAATATAGGTTCACCTAAGCCTTTCAACGTTAGTATCCTCTCAAGTTCTCCTACTTTTTCCTAACTTCCCCTTACATCTCTCGCTTTATTCCGCCTCTTTAAGTGACAGCGGGAATAACCACTCCCTTGCTCCCTCATCTTTGACCGCCACATTCCTCCCTCAACCCCTACCCCAGCTAGGAATAACAATCTACTGTCAGGTCCGGTTTGAGACTCCAATTCGGGACCCTTCCTTCACACCATCCCCCGTCCTGTACCTACAGACCTTTTTTGCTAACCTATTCACCACACTACCACTTTTAAAAATTAATTTAAAATAAATTCCATTGTTCTCTGGAACTCTTGTTTCACACCTATACATCTAATTCATGAAGCAATCCTTTCAAAGCCAGCTGCGCGAAAATTCCATGCAAAAGCAGATCCTTTGCACTTAATTTCTGCTAAATTCGGCAAAACTGTCATTTGTGTCTCAAACAAATAAGGTAATAGAATTTTTTATGAATTAGGAGCATTTCATCTCATACTTATTTTTGCCTGTGGTCTCCTTTTTATCGGGCAGCTAGAAAAACATAATAAATAGAAGCACGAGCAAAGATTTTCATATTCCTTTATTTGATCTTATATTATGACAATCAATTATTCATACACATCTCCGCTCCAATCCTCCCCTTTATATTTATAACAATATACATTATTGTAGCTTTATTACTGAGGAATATTCCAGCAATGGGAATGATACAGAGTTTAAATTTGTATGGTAAAATTATGGATAATTTAAGTCTTTTTTTCCACGCATAACAATCTTAATTTTCAGTCGCACAGAATTACTCATGTACATTATTCCTCTAATTACATCTCATTCTTAAATCCTGCATTGATGATATTAGATTTTCTTTTCAAATTTGGGAACGTCGAAGATAAAGACCGTGAAAACACGAATATATGCTCATCCAATATTTTATTTATTTAGGAAGTAAGGCTTAGACTGTTATTTTGCGCTATTTAAATCCTTCATAGCATTTAAGGTCATTAAAAAGTATTGGGATATTAGCCTTTTCAACAGGCCTTATCTGTTATTTATCTTTTCAGATATTTTTCTTAGGTTTTATCTGAAGAGAAACCTTGTTGTCTATGTGCAACAATGGAGAGAAATCTTGCTGTAAATTTTCCCCTGGTGCCAATTCGACAGAAGAAAAGGTGTGCCAGCGTCATGTATTGAAACAAATCTTGGAAATTTTTAACCCATTAAATTTATCCTACAGTATGGGTCAACATTTAGAAAGATTTAAAGAGTCAATCTTAAGACCTCAACCAATAATAACCGAATCCCAGCTGGTATTATTATACAGGTATGCACCTATTTTTATACATTTTTATTTCTCACTCAATCGTTGGATTTGCAAAGTCAATTAGTAGTTCAAATTTTCACCATACCCCTTAAAGTGAAGAATTTTTGTTGTAATGCTTGATTTAAAATATTTCCAGTACTATAATTTGAATCCTCGTATTGAAAGATTAATATGCAATACGTTTCTCAACGGTATTACTTAGGCTCCTTTTTGATAAGACATTGTATTCCATATGGTAGAATATAATTCTGCTAATTAAGAAATCCTGGATATCTAATCCGATTCCTCTGGGTAAAACAAATTGAAACTATGAGCCTCTACGAACATTTGAGCGATTATAGGGAAAGCCGTTGAATTTTCTGAGGGTGTGAAAATGTAAATTTGAGTTCCCTCTGCCTTAGAGAATCTAAGTCAACCAATTAAGCTACTTATTGTAGAAAACAAGGAAATCCTTATGTTATTTATTTTAGTACTTAAATTATAGAGACGAGAAGTGATGTATAATACAGGCCTGTAATATACATCCCTTCAGTAAGGTTCAACCACAAGGTTTAAGTAAATGCACTTGAATATAAACTTTGACAACATAGGAGCATAATAATTATATTTATAAGAAATTAGCAGATAAAATGTCAGTTAATTATATTAACAACCAAAAAAGTTTTATAAAGTGTCTTAAGTGTAAACTATTAATATATAACTTAAATTTTCAGTTTGTTGTGCAAAAGAC
Organism: Hetaerina americana; assembly: GCF_022747635.1. Lineage (NCBI taxonomy): Eukaryota > Metazoa > Arthropoda > Insecta > Odonata > Calopterygidae > Hetaerina > Hetaerina americana. The sequence continues at coordinate 33,796,338 of NW_027287427.1, read as the reverse complement.
GAAGGTCAATTTCAATTTTTTCGCACATGAGAAAGTCCTTAGGGGCATTGTATTGCGGAGTATTTTCACCAGGTAAATAAATAGTATATTTGAATAAATAATATTATTAATCTGAATTTGTTAAATTATTTTGTGCAAAAATCTTTCAAAATTAATTATGTTTAAATAATACATAAAACGATTTAAACAAAATAGTTGTGACATGTCTTGATCAAGCAGGTGAGCAGATATTTATTATTATCGGGCGCATTTTTTCGGCCATGGAATTAAAGAGAACTGAAATCAGTGTAACTCAATGCAACTTATTACTAAGAATAATACAACTCATTTGAAAGCTTAATAAAGAGATAAAGAATTTTTTCTGTGCATTCTGTTACGCAAATAACACACTTAAGCCAAACTCGTGACGAAACATAACGAATGCCTGCCATAATAGGTAAAAATTGAAAACGTCAGTCGTTCAGTTGGGGTTAATAATTTAGAAAAACGTCGAGTGATATTCCCGGTTCGGTGGAAATAACCGGAAGATTCTCACCAAATCGCTTTGGTGCTCGGAGTGCTTATGTGCCACAGTCATAAATCACGCCAAGGCGACGACAATCGAAAGCTCCCCTGTCACTTAATCGCCCTATCTCCTTCTTCCTTTTCTCCGTCGCGTCGTTTCATTTCCCTTACCCTAAAGTTCTCTTTTATGTACGTGTGACTCTCTCTCCATCTCTTTATTTATTCCACTCGCACTCTTACTCTCAAGAGAGCCCTCCACGCGACACTTGTATCCTTCCGCTTGCCTAAGAAGGACCCACCCCTTATTTCCTCCCCTTAGTCATTTTTTTTGCACGTGGGGCATCAATCGCCCACCACTGCATTGCTCTCCTTTTGTCGACAAAAGACCGCTACTCTCCCGTCTCCAGCCAAGCACTTCTGAACACGTCTCCGTGATCCCCGACTCGCCAAAGCAAAACTCTCAGCACCCTGCCTTCCGATTCCGCTCCCCTCCCTCTCTCCCGCTGGAGGAGGACTTCAAAAGCCGTTCTGAACCTCTCCCTTCTACCCTTTTCTTCGTCCTCGCCGCAGCGGCAGCCTCCCGCGCTCATCCTGACTGACTTACTGCCGTAACAGTCATGCATGCATGAGAAACGCACTTGTGCACGCCCGCCAAAGTGAGTGGCATTGCCGACACCCGCTGGTGCACGTACGATGGCGTCGCCTCCTGCGAGGAGGGGGGGTTTATTTTACTGTCTAGCTGAGCCGTTCAACGCATAACGATTAACGTTCCTTAAATGTATTATCTTCACAAAGTTAATGCCATTATATTTCAAAATTACGATCACTCTACTGTCAATTTCATTCTATTTCCAACAATAATTTCACCAATAAAATGAAATAATAGCCCTTCGTATTTATTTATCTCTATATATCTCAGTAGATATTTTTACTCCGAATGCACTGGGTCGAACTGGAACATAATGAGAATCACTGGCTTCAACAATCCTGAAGTGCTTTCCAAATTATGAGCTCCGACGATTTCTATTATACAGTGCGATATCTAGATGGATATATTACAATATCAGGCAACAGTAGCAAATCAATATAACTGAACTCGCTCGTTTATTCAATACTTTGCAGATTTAAAACCTTATCGCTGGAATTAGAAACAACGTAAAAATTTCCTTTCACAAAGCTCTAGATAAATCAATATTTTTCGATTCATTTAAGCTTATGCGACGCTACGACGAAGAAAGTCATAGAACATGTACGTTCCTTGTAAAAAAAACAAAAAGATCAAGGCGATATCCCGTAACTATACCACCGAACCAGTCGTAAAAATGGATCTTTTATTTGAATATTCCTGAGAAATGGGCATGAGTGAAAATTTGGCGCTTTATTAATTTTTATGTGCCAGAATTTGAATAGTTCATTTTGCGGTGAAATAAATGCTAACTCATTTAACCCATCATGAACTTGTTGAAAGCACTATATGGCTGTTCAACAGCGCCTTCAATTTGAGTAAATTAGATATATAGTAGGTTGCCATAGCCCTTGGCTATTATTATCAATGAATGATGCATTTTCAAATGGATTACATTTAATTATTTTATTTAACTCCTAATAGTACAAAACGCAACTAGCAATAAACTGACTTCATAAAGATCTGGGAAATGATAAGGTATTTCCACTCTTTTCTTCCTACCTCCAGCCAAAATTTTGCTCTCACTTTACCCTTCAATGTCTCCTCAGACATAACAGAAAGGGATAACATTTCTCCAAAATATCAACGGTTTATGCTTGTGGTGGTTACGTTAGTCATCATTTGCGCACACTGCAATCTAACTGACCCCCAAATTATTTATCATATTTCTGTCCCAAAGTTGTCACTAGAAATGTGCCTTCCCCTCTTCGCAGAACCGTTTCGTTCGTTCATCGATATCGCAAATGATCTTCATCATCCTACAGTGGCAAATCTTTCCTATGTTTCTTTAACATCATAAAAATTTCCTTTTTATTATTTTCTAATCGTCCGATTTGTATAATTTTTTTCCCTTTAAGAAATTTAATATATTTTTAAGCTGAGAGATAAGAAAAGTAAGGAAAATTTCAAGGAAATATTAATAGTGTGAAGGAAGAATTGAAATATGTTTGCTGCAGAACAATAATGGAGTGTTTTCTTAGCATCATTGTTGATGAGAAGTGCATTAAGAAAAAAAGCTAAGAAAAAACTAGTTAAAAACTAAATATGATATATTTTTATCCTAAGCGGTAGACTACGAAATAATGATAATCATTTTATTGTTGAGTTAACCTTGAGCTTTCATTTTCTAGCACTTTTATTTTTTAGTATTTCACCGATTTCATTAGCCATTCGTGGATTCCTCTTTATGGCTTTCCTTCGACTGACTAAAATTTTGTTTTGCAGATTATATTAGTTCCCTTTTAAAACGATTTTCAATTTCCTTTTTTTAAGCTTTTTCTAGTTTACTATAGTATTTTGAATTTTATTTGATATTTTATCATCACTAGGCTACTATCAAAGTTGATATATACACTCGAGTAGCTTTTGTGAACTTTTTGGCCAGGTTTACAACTTGCTCCTAAACCAAAATGTGTTATAGTTTAATATTTCCATCCGAAATACACCATTCATGGATGAAGTGTAGCGAAATGTAGCGTTAATATTAAGGCCTGATTCAATTTGCTATCCTTATAGTATGCAAAAAGCCGTGATCGGAATTAATACCAATACTCATTCCTAGTTTGCTCAGAAAAATGTACCCTTCCTCTTAATCACTACTCCTCAACAAGTCTTACTTGACGACAACGTTTCAAAAGACTGGAAAATAGGAACGCGGCAATAGCAAAATACCGAAAATTAGATGCCCATACCTTAGGCATACCGCTATTTCAAGATTCATTGGCAAAAATTTGTAGATAACGAAGCAGTCTATGATAATGAAGGGTTTTTCAGAAATAACACCTAGGTATTCCGGAGATGAAATGACATTAAAAATATTCAGTTTATTAATTCAAAATATCATAAAATCTGATAAAAAAACAATTTTTTGCTCTACTCACGAATTATATCCAAGCTTTTAAAATTTGAAATTCCATAAACTGGAACCTGTCACAATTAACGACAGGATATTAAATTTAGTTCGAGAGAATATTTTTAAATATTATCAATGCCAGATCCCAAAGATTTATAACCGAACAAGTGTAGCCTGATGATAAATTTGCTGGGTAGGATTAGCATTAGAAATCGTGATAGATTTTATTTTTTATTTTACTTACTGCTTAAGATGAACTGTTTGTATGAAATTCCGAGATACAGTAATGAAACAGACTCTTAGGTACTTTTCAGCTAATATCAACAATTAGATAAATTTCTGTACGTGTATACAATATGATTTCCTTTACAACATAAGCAATAGCGCAATAAATAGTAAATGCAAATACCCTACTGCCAGCATAAGAATCTATTTTTTACGCTTAATTTGCGATTAAAACGTCGATATCATGTAGATTAACTACTGTAGTTGCTCAAAAATCAAATATTTTCAGACAATATACTGAATTTAAACATCAATTTAATAATTTCCTTAATTATACGAGAATATAAAACCCACGCCTTTCACGACGCCGCGGTAATTCACAGATTATTATCCATTAATGATAGAAAACGTGTTTGTTATTTTCTAGATTTAATTCAAGTGACAGTATAATTGAGTAGTAAACTAAAAGCTTGTATATGAAAGAAAATTAGTGAAGTTTTTATAATCTACTCATTATTACATTAACGAGCATTAATGTTTCTGGTAACGTATTTTTCAGCAAATTCTTAATACTCTTTGTGACTTTCTGCTGCCTTCTAATCAAATTACAATGATAACTATTGTGAGTGGTTGTTTCACAAAGTAAATAAATCCTAAATTTCTATATTATTCAAGAGAAGGTTCTAGAAGCTACAGCATAAATTTATCAATGAAATCCCCAAAGTGCGAAAAGTTCATCAGCAAATTTCCTTCAGTTTTCAATTAAATGCTACTTGGCGTTACTGTAGATACATGAAACACCCTGCATCATTTTTTAAAGTATATAGTGCATTATGATCAAACTTCAATATTTCACACAGTGGACCATACTCCAAAAATTGACTCTTTCATTTTAATGAAGTAGTTTTGAGGAGTTTATTTTTTTTTACCTGAATCTCAAACGCATGGCATAATGTAATTCCTGTTGTATAAATCAAATGACGAAAACAAATTAATATCTTATAAAATCTGCTGATTAAAACTAAAAATTATTGCAATATCTGATGTTAATGCAGTTCAATGTTGAACTATCTAGTTACATTCAAGTTAACATTATAATTATGTGAGAGAACTCCATTAATATGCAATAGTCATAATGATAAGAAAATGATGTGAAAAGATTTTCAAATTGAAACATTAGTTATTTTAATCAATTTAATAAATTAATGCTACGTAAAAAGAAAAAATGTAGTTGTCTTCCCAGTAATAAGTATATTACATAGATGTTAATGATTTTATGCATGACATAGAATACATCAAGCCACTTCTTTCATCACTTTTCCTAATTTCATAAAAATAAGCCACTTTTGAAATTTCTTAATTTACCATAGAGCAAATGAAATTCAAAAATACTCCATGATTCTTCATATACATTAATCATGCTCTTTTTGAAAAAGTGCATCTGATCAATTACGAATGAAGCAGAATATTCAATTATTATTGATAAAAGTAATTCTCCAAGAATTCATTATTTACGTTTCACCTTCAGCATACGCACTTTTGAGCGAGAGAATTAGACTGCGGTAGCCACGAAGGTCCTTAAAAATTATAATCCTTTCATTCGAAAAATTAATTCCTTTCTTATTCATAAAACTGTATCAAAACTACTAATCCATAACCCAATAAAAACCTAATTTGACTTCAAATTCATACGTGAAAGGCACAATTATACGACTTAGTAATGACAGAGACATTATTAAAATAAGATAATAATTTTTAAATGAGTTAGTAATTTTCCACGGGCATTTTTTTTAAGGTACAACGCGTTTCACCGTCTTGCAGGTATCTGATGATGGAGCAAGTCGGTGAAACACATTGCACCTTAAAATAAAGTCTGCAGACAATTACAAATTCATTAAATATTGGCATCAAACAATTCCACGACGTGAAGCCTGAAATTGTAAATCATAAAAATTATTGTTCGTAATTTTCAGAACTAATTTGAGTCATTATTTGTGAGTAGTAAATTTTATATCCATTGAACTAGTATATTTAAGATTGATTCCATGATTCAATCAATCGTAATTTGAGCTCATTTAAGAATAGTAGAGTAAGCTCAGTAAGAGTAATATGTCGGTTTCGCTGGTAGCCACATGAATGGGGCTTGACGCATTTGATGCATAGGGTATGACTACTAGTCATATACTTTTCGCAGATTACGGCACTGCGTTATTATCGGCGAAGTAAGCAGGTGAGAAATTATCAGACCCATTTAAGCCCCGGGCGCAAAGCGGCGAGATTAATCCGCCTCAGACTTCACAGAGACTGGGTGGCTGGTACGTCGAAAAATGGCGGAAGGAGGATGTATATTTGCCAGTACCATTTATATATACACGAACATAAGTAAAAAATATACATGCATGTGATGCACTCCATACTCCGTATTAATGGTTTAAAGCCTGAGTCAAAGCATGGACAAGCGCCCGTGATTTTGGGAGGATGAGCCGTGAAAACACCTATTGGGATTTCCTTTTGGACCACTAAATAGACGTGAGCTACAGTTGCAGATTTGCTCCCAAGGGAACGAGACAAAGAAAATATGGAGGTGGAGAGAGTGAACATACATAAGTCATAAAAAATTCACAACAAAAAGACGAGCGGTGCACTTCATCATTGATTATCGCTTTGTCCTTTCATACCTTTTGTTCTTTTATTTCCTCACCCAGCAGTAACGGCAAGAAAAAATTCCAGCACGGATATAAAACCAGGGCAACTTGGGAATTATTCACAATGTTAGAAATCCGAAACGAATGTGGTGAACGCTGCAGAAAACATGAGGAATCTAGGTACTGGCTCACAAAGCAGAAGTACGAAAATTAGTGCATACTCTTTGATTAAATGGAAATAAATCATTTCATTCTTGTACAATAACAATGAAATTATTTTGGATCTATTCCTTTACTATTTCACATTAAATACAAAAGTTATTCCAGAAAACGTTTACGTTAACTTGGTACCACCTCTATGAATTTGAATAATAATTAATGAAGTGTAAGAATAGTCGTACATGTGTGTGGTCTAGAGGTTTTTTGCAGTCTTCAGTAGTATATGATAATAGGAAAATAATTCTATGTAATGAATGCAAGTTATTTATAGGCGCAAAATATTAAAGAGATAAAGTCTAGCCAAAAAAAATTTGTTTTAAATTCAATATTTAAAAAAATGCATAATTGGATAACAATTAGCTTGCATTAAATGACTTGATATCTTTCAGAAATCTCTCAAATATATTCACAATTGATTTTTACATTTCACCATCTATCTGCCGAATACTTAAGTCGGGAGCAAATTATTAGAGCTATGTTTCGTTTTCTTTACGATCTGTAACTTTGATGGAGACCAGGATAGTTACAGTCAGTAACAGCAGTAAAAAGGAAAATAAAAGACTCGTTATTACATGGAAGGGACTAAAACTTGCAACAAAACTTGACACAGTATATGTCGTTATATAATTGCAACTTTTTATATCTATCATTTTCATTTGTGTGACACCTCCTGTCAAGCCAGAAATAACTAGATTAGAAGAACCATAATGAGTATTAAATTCGTACCTCTCTCAATTTATACTACTATGGTACTTGATTAACATTGTCTCTTGATACCTCCTTTATTGAAATGCTCTATTGTACATGATGAATAAAGAAATTATCCATCAATTCTATACAAAACATTATATCTTCATTCAAATATGGTTTCATAAGCATATTTAATATTTTTTATGATGAATGGAAAATAAATTTTTAACCCATTTAATTTTTGCATTCTTAAGACTATAATTACACATTTGTCACTCAGAAGGATTTCATTAATTTTCCGGAAACTCCACCTCAAGATGTGATTAAAGCGGCCCAAGTGAAGTCTCATTCAAAATGAAAAGCCCCCTATATGACAAAGGACACGCGATCCTTTTGACAATTAACGACTCCTAGCATAGGTCTCAGGTGCGGAGTAGAGATGCATTCACTGCCTTATTTAGACGAACTTCATCGCCTTGTTCCTTGTCATGTGTTATAGAGCTAGCAGCTGAGAGTTAATCCACTCCGTACGAATTGAACAGTCTCGCCTATACCTTGCCTACTTAATATTTGAACTTGATTTAATATGCATCCATAGTAAATATTTTGCAAAATTATTAGCCTTCAAAGAAATTCATCAAATTTTGAAAATTCAACCTTGAAAATTATGAGTTTGTAATAGGGAATTGAAATGTTTCAAAGAACTAAGCAAGATTTATCCTATATCATTTCGAGTCACACTCATTATCTTTATTGTATTGATGTCAAAGTTTAAGTAATATTGACCGCAGAATTTCTGCACAATGCAATTTATGCAAGATGAAAGAAAAAAAATAAAAAATATGGACTCCTTTTCATAATTTTCCAACATCCATAAATAATTAGAGCTTTAAAACTTTGACATCTACATATGTACACTGCCAAAACAGGTCATAATGGTAATCCATATTCACGGAAGACCTTTGGATGCATCATTTCAGAGGTTCCCACTTGTGATGAGGCTCTCAGAGCTTACTGATTGTCGGCAAATCGTGGTTAGCAATCTCAAGAGCCAAGAGCCGTTCAAACGCTCCGTTTCCCAGGATTACCCGAATCAGACAGCTATGTGCACCATTTCTAGCCAAAATCCCGAGAGACGCATTTGGTGCACCCGTGCCCGGTTTTCCAACCAATCATTCTTGCCTATCGGGAGAACGCAAAAAAATTAACTCGGAAGGGGAAGCGGCAAACCGCCATAGTGCATAGAATGATGATATGGTGCTATAGACAGACCATGACCATAAGGGGTAATTACAAATTTCATCGTACTTAACGGGTGAATTACATATCAGAAAGAAACAAAAATATATTTTCTTCTATCAAATGAATCTAATGTGGTAGATATATGAATTAAAATAGAATACGGTTACTTAATTATAAACTGCCTCGGGAGCACGGATAATAATAGGAATAATACTAATATTAAGTTTACATACTTGAAAATATAAAAACAAAAAGTTTGAATCATAAAAACTGTATAAAATGAATTATTTTCATACAAAAGAAATAAATTTTCACCCATCACAGTTCTCTGCAGAGGAAATACTTTCAAGCTTATTATTTACACTTATTATACTGAAAATCTCTAACTAAAAACTCAATTAAATTGCGCTACTTCCCCAAATTAACAAATGTTTGTGCATACGCAAGTAACCTAAATTAACATCGATATAATTAACCTATAAACGTATTTATCATATTCGTTTCCTACCTTACTTAGTCAATGTTGTCAACTATGATGACTTTTTTTTAAGGTAATCTACCGGTTAAGGTAGGTTTTTGGATGGACACAACTACCAAACAAATATTTTATTACTCCAAACAAAACACAAAATCCATCATCCTACTCTATATCAGGTCCCTCTTCATCTCTGAGTACTTTCTTCCTCCCTTCATCCCATCCAACATCCCTATCCTGTTCCTTCCCATTCCTCTTTTGCCCAACATTCTACCCTCTATCACAGTTTTCAACATCCCACTGCCGGTCAACACCCCTTTCATCCACTTTTCCTGCCTCCATAGGATTGCTCCCAACAAACCCCTCTCTTCGCACACCATACCAAGCACTTCCTCATTTGTTTTCTTCTCTGTCCATTTCACCTTCTCCATTCTTCTCCACACCCACATTTCGAAAGCCTCCAATCTACGTCTATCCTCCTGCTTCAATGACCACGTTTCCCCACCGTACATAGCTACGCTCCATATAAAAGTTTTTACGAGTCTTTTCTTAACATCCTTACTCAAAGTCCCCGTCATCAACTCCCTCCTCCTTGTGAAAGCCTCTTTGCCTAGCGCAATTCTTCTCCTTACGTCCCTACTACTTTGACCCTGTTGGTCCAAAACACTACCGAGTTACGTAAACTGTTCTACCGGCTCTAGTTTTTACCCTCCTATTTTAATGTTAAGCTTGGCCTTTTTCTTTCTAGAAAATCGCATAACCTTTGTTTTATTAATATTGATTCTCATCCCATACCTGTCGAACTGAATTTCCAATTCACTCAGCAATGCTAGCAGCCCCTTGGCTGACTGACAAACTAAAGCTTGGTCATCAGCAAACCTAACTGATTTTACGCATTCCCCGCCCACTTTCATTCCTACCTCGAGTTCTTCCCATGCCTCTTTGATCATTTCCTCTGCATACAGGTTGAACAGCAACGGTGATAATGGGCAACCCTGCCTTACACCCCTTCCTAACACTGCCCATCCTGACTCCCCGTTTCCCACCCGCATCTGAGCAGTCTGAGACATGTACAGGTTGCGGATTAGCCTCCTTTCCCTCCAAACTATTCCTAGTTTCTGCAATATACTCATAAGTTTTTCCCAATTCACTCTATCAAACGCTTTTTAGAAATCTACGAAACAGGCAAGTACCTCCTGGTTGTGTTCTATATTCCTCTCGATTAATAATCTCATTACTGCAATGACATCACGCGTACCTCTTCCCTTCCTAAACCCAAACTGATCATCCCCTAAGTAATCATTTGCCCTACTCTCTATCCTGTTGTTTATGATCCTGAGAACAACTTTAGCTGCGTGGGATATCAAACTAATTGTCCTGTAGTCCTCACATGACGTGGCCTTTACCTTTTTCGGAATAGGAACTAAAACTGATCTCACAAAGTCTTCCGGCCAGATTCCCTCCTCATAAATACTACGGATCAGCCCATATAGCCTCTTCCTCCCACATTTTCCTAAGCATTTTAAAAGTTCCACGGGAATGTTATCTACCCCCACGGCCTTATTTAGTGTTATCTCCCTTAATGCCCTTTCTATCTCATTGTCTAGTATGCCTGGACCTAAGCTGTCTTCCTGTACGTCATTTTCTTTATCAACGTCTAACTTTGTTGGTCTGAGTTCTTTACTATACAGTTCTTCTATATACTCCTTCCATCTCTCTTGGATCTTTCCTGCGTCAACTATTACCTTACCCGCCTTATCTCTAACTGTTAGCATTGCTCTTCCTTTCTTACTTCCCGATAACGATTTAACTTTGCTGTACAGCGCACCGATTTCACCCTTCCTCTGCAGACTTTCCATATCCTCGCACTGCGTCTTCCACCATGCTTCTTTTACTTTATTTGTTGCCCGCCTCAATTTATTGTTCAATTCTTTGAACTTCATTTTGCCTAATTCTGTATTTATATTCTTCCATTTTCGCCGCTCATCCATCTTTGTAATCATCTCATCCGTGATCCATGGTTTCCTAGTCCTTTTATCGTTAACGGTTCCAATAGTGTCTTTTGCGGCTTTAGACAACCCTTCCTTGATCATTTCCTATTTTTCTTCGATAGTACTAAGCCCTTTACCATCCTCCATGATTTTCTCTACCGTTTGTTTGTATTGCTTCCTTTTCAACCCATTTAATGCCCCCATTTAATAACCCATTTCTACATTCCATTTTCTAACTCGCCGCCCCTGCCTTATCTTTTTGAAACGTACGCTACATTTCATAACAACTAAATTGTGGTCTGGGTCCGCATCCGCCCCCGGGAAGCTGTGGGAATTTATCACACTGTTCCTAAACGTGTGTCTAACCAGGATATAATCTAGCTGATATCTTCCTGAGTCACCTGGCATTTTCCATGTATACCTGCGTCTTTTGTGGTGTCTAAACCAAGTGTTGGTGATGACTAACCCCTGTCTCCTGCAGAACTCAACTGCTTTCTCCCCGCGGTCATTCCTCGTGCCTAAACCGTAGTCCCCCACCTCATCACCATCTCTTCCTTCGCCTACCGTCGCATTCCAATCCCCCATCACTATCAAATGTTTCCCCGCAGGAACACACGCGATCATGTCCTCTAACTGATCGTATATCCTATCGACCTCTTCTTCCTTATGGTTGCTCGGTGGCATGTATACCTGAATAATAACTAAGTTCGTCGGTTCTGCTTTTATCTCCACTTGTAGTATTCTATCCGTTACCTGCTCTATGTTGACTACGCTTCTTCCTACCTCTTCATTTAATACTATGGCAACACCTCGTTGGCTCTCGTCCCCACCGCTGTATATTATTCTATACTTATCACTCCAGTACTCCCCGCTATCTTTCCATCTCACCTTGTATAGACCTAAAATATCTATATTTCCCCTTTCCATCTCTCGCTTAACATTCTCCAATTTCCCTGTCCTCATCATTGTCCTAACATTCCACGTTCCTATTCTAACTGATGGTTCTTCTTTTCCTGCGTCTTCTGTTCTGCTGCTGCTGGTTTTCCCTTGCAAGGGTTTCGTGGGATGACGACCGCGGAAGCCTTGCCTCCCCCGCTGCCGGGCACGACACACGGCCGATTGGGCCGAGCCCCGTGGTTGCCAGGACTCAAAATATCTCTATTGTCCATCACATTGTTCTTGGGAATGATAATTGAGGTGGTTTCCCGTTGCCTTCCTCAATAGTGTTTTTAACGTGACACCATCACTTACTGGCCGCCCCACTGGGGTCAGACGCCATTGCAGCCGCCTCACTGAGGAACAGACGCTGCGTGGACTACCTTTCGTCTGGCTCCTAACCTTCGACCTATCTGGCATGGGTGACCCTACCAGGAGCAATTTTTATTACTCCCGCCAGCACAGCTCGAGGGGTCATCGGAACGCACAAGCCTTTCCTCCACGTCAAGGTTGTTATGATGACTTATTGAGTTAAATTTATGGGATATTTGCTAATAATGCACTTTCATGTAAATAAATTTAGTATAATACTGAGTAAACTCGTAACTTAACTGTAGCTAATATATTTCAATAAAGGGAATTACAACACCAGGGCTATTAGGTGAGAATACGTGCTGCAGGAAAGGTCCAAAAGGTTGATAGGTTGGGGTACGGCATTGTTCATGCATATACCTCTCACTAGAGTATTTTTCATTACTACAACTATTTTTAAGCAATAGGATCGTCAAATATTATGTTGTTGTTATTATTCATTCGGAAATTTAAAAAATTAAGTGCTGGGTCACTAATAATGGGCAATGTTGGTTCATCCTCACCCACTGTAGAAGTAACATATACGGATAACATTTTATCCAGGTATTACTTTATGCAATACATATCAAGTACAAACCAAGCCGTTCTCATTCGAAATGAAAAATGTCTAAAAAGTCTATTTTCAAGTAATTTCAGGCTCTTTAATTGCGCTCACCATGGTAGTCTCTTCTTCCTCACAAAACGTTCACTCTTCTCACATGCCTGATTAGAATCTGGACAGCCTTTCATTCTCCTAGCATGACCAACCAGCTTAGCTAACGTCATACTGGTATATCTTTGCTTGGCTCAAATCAAATTCTTTCTAAATTGACCCATTCTTTGTCCTATTTCTCCTATTTTTGCCGCTTATACTCCTCAAGTGCGCTAAAGCACCATATTTCGTGTATATTATTGCTTATCTTGTCATTTCCAAGATTCAATTCTGTGCAATGACGTGAAGACCAAGGACCTGCATTATTAATGCAATTGTTATTACTGGCGTAACAAACATTGATTCACTTATATACATCACAGTCAACCAACAATCTTTCTGTTGTCATTTGCCATACTTCATCTGTATCATGCCATCTACGCCAAATATTTCTTCAAGTTTCAAAAAATCCACCATGATTCCAGATTTCTAAGTTTGACCTTGATATGAAATTGCTCTTCCTTTCCTAAACAAACACAAGTTATAATTTAAGTTTTTAAAGCAATGACCATTAATTTCGTCCTTTCGCTACCTTTCTTATTTTCCAGGACTCCTAATAAGTATTTTGGAATCTCATCTATCAGTGCTACCTTCTGGCTATATACTGGGTCCGTACAATAAGGATCGGGACTGGTTCCAAAAATCAAAATTTATTTCAGTTATCATTGCAATTACTTAATAATCTTCTAAATACATTCCTCCTGCATCGATACACCTGTATTTCAACGCGTCTGCCACTCGTCAAAAGGTTGCTGGAATGGAAGTCGGTTTAGGGAATACTGTTGAGAGCCTTTGTCGTCGCCGCTTGAACCGCCTCGATGGAGTCGAGCCGATATCGTTTGAGCTCCTTTTGAGCTATCCTTTTAGGTAATAACTCTGTCGAGAAAATCTTCATCTTCTTGGACGCAGTCCAAAATTTCTTGCGAAATTTCCACCCGCGGCAGTTTTCGCTCGCTCGCTCAAGACTTATGGCACTAGCTTTGCGCGCACTTTCCTGGTCGCAAGATCTTCTGTTATAATGGTGTGGACGGTTACGACTAAAAGACCGGTCTTCTCACTGATGAGGGCGATGCTTAAAGGCCTGTCGGAGTCCAAAACGTTTTTCACTCTGGCCACCTGAGCATCGGTTCCAGCGATCGTCGGGCGTCCGACGCGGTTCTCGTCTTCGACGAGCTCCCGGCCTTTCTTAAACATTTTGTGCCACTTAAAAACTCTTGAGTGGCTTAATGCATCATCCCCATAAGCCTGTTTAATGAGTCCAAGGGTCTCCAACGCGAATTTCCTGAGTTTAACGCAAAACTTCACGCCAACCGCTCCGTTGGGGCTACAGCGAACCAGTTACGATACTTATTGTACGGACCCTGTAGCATAACATAGCAGGGAGGATGTATTTATAATGTCAATGAGTACATCTACCTTATCTGTGCATTCATCGAGTACACCTTAATCTGTAGAAAAACATTACCTGACTTAGTGGTATTCATCATTTGTATTTCAATCCGAAGATCCGCTTACTGTAGCCCGCCATCCTTCTCCAATTAATGTTAGTTCCCTCACCCCCCTGATAGCTTTTCTGTTTTACGACCTTGATAATTTGCCCTTTGCACTCGTCTAGTGGACTTTCTTACAGGAACTTCCCTTCAATTTTCCTTTCATTATGTTTCCTGCTAATCCATCGTGCTTCAAGGTGAATACAATTTAGTTATTCTTTGCCTTATAATAATCCATATAGTCCTTATGAAGACATTGTGCATCTTTTTTCCCACCAAAACGAATGATATGCGTACATATATGTATTACTAATTGAATATATTTAGCTCAAGCATATATCATGTATTTTATGCACCACATATTAATATGACAAATACATTTGGTTGGATATGTATTTTAAGCCTCTTTAAAAAAAATCAATGGATGGATCATCTATGAAATAAAAATTCATTTCCATATTCCATATAATTTTATCGGCATATATATTGCTAAATTTATATACAAGAAAAATATGAGAGGAATTTCTAAAACTCTTAAGTTAATTAAATTCGTACTCTCCAGGCAGAATTGAGAATATAATTTACTATGCCTTTTTTATTGTAATTATCTAAAGTTGCATAGTTGTGTAAGCATAATATTGTACTGTACTTTTAAAATTTCATGTAATATTAAACGGAAGAATATTATGTGGTAAATATAATAGGGTTTGAACTATACATATTTGATTTATTCAACGGAGGTTAACAAATTCAAACAATACTTTCAACTTAATGAATGAACAAAAAGGTTCTCGAATAATGAAACATGTACAATACCAAAATAGAAAAATCTATATGTTTTAATATAAAGAGATATTTGCTGTAATGAGAATTTAATATTATTGATTGTTAGAATACTATTTCTTTGATCTAAATGATCATAAGTAGCTTTTATTTTTATTAGTTCATTATTAAAATCATAATCATTCGGTTGTCATTGAACAATATTTCCTCCATGTCATCTGTTAAAACAAAATATTTGATATCAATATAAATAAATTAGTCTTTGTTTCTCATAGACCCCCATTAATACCTAAAATGCTATCATTTATGTTCCTTATAATCATCCACCTATATTATGCTAAACAACGAAAGGAAAAATAAAGATGTTCAGAAGAAGATGGTCTGGATTTTTGCTAACCCCAATTGCAGAAAAGTACCCCAAAAGATTATGGAAACGAAAAATACATCACTATGGTAATATACAATACCTCTTTGTTCTCATTTACAGAATCATAATACTTCCTTTGTTACATTGTATGCCTGCCCACCTTCCTGGGGACTTACGGAGCATATAAAGTAAACATTACCCATTCACCTTAGAGATATTTCCACACAAAGAAATACAGAATAAAGGATTTTCTCCTTGACAATATAGTAAAGTAATTAAAACGTAAACAAGTATCGTACGCTATTTTTATTTGGAGAATCTTGGAGCTGCATTATGATAATGATATGATGAATGTTTCAAAAGAAATACATTTCACCTGTAAGTATCGACACGGAAGAGAACACCATAGAAAATGGACGGGTTCCATGTTAAGCAAAGGAAATCAACAAAAGAATAAGGGTCATCCCTTTTCCCACATCCCTGTGAGCTATGAGTGGTTGCTGCGAACTACAGTCCCCATCCTTTGCCCCCTTCTATCCGAGTGCACAAAGCAACGGGTGTCCCTATTTGAAAGCAGCCGCGGCACAAATGTTATGTATAAACAAACACACGCACCCACATTTTTCTCTTTCTCCGCAAGTTGCCAAATTTGTCAGAACATCTCCTCTATTATTTTCCGTTCAAGCAAGGTAATCTCGAAAACTTCAACAGGACAATTAAACGAATACACGGGTAAAGTCACATAAATTAAAAGAGCTCCCGTGCAATGGAACGTGCACTCCATTTTCCTCGTTTCCTTGGGCGCAGAGTTATACTCACTTGGGAAGGGAGAAGAGTGAGCAGTAGGAAATGGATCACCGGCAAAAAAAGGAAACAGAGATAGTTTGGTTGCAAAAGGAATAAAATATAATGCCCATGTAGGAACATCATGAAAATACTTTCATGAAAATTACGCCTTATCTGCTTAATATCTTGCACTTATTTCTGACGGAGGTTCTCCCTCCTTTAGAAGCTTCTAATTGGTGAGAATGTCAAGAGTATTTCTTCAAAGCATCGCAGAAAGCATTAGAAATCAAACTTATAGGAAGTGAAATGGGTGTAGAATTATACCAGACGAAAAATAAATGGAATCAAATTATAATACTTGGTGAGAAAAAAAACTATTCCTGTTGATGTCACTTTTTATAAGTCAAGAAGGTGTAAGTGTTAAAGAAATCTCAGTCAAAAGATATAGAATTTAAAAATTGTCCTACCGATTAGGTAAAAGTAACTATAATGCCGTGAGTTTGTGATATCTAAGAGGTTAAATAAAACATTGGCTCCACTAAAGAAATCACGTCACAACAAGCTCTTTTCTTCTAAATTCCTCATGTAAATAAAATTAATCAGACTATTTCAAAACGGCGTAAAAATTGTTAATGGTGGCAGCCAAAATAACAATATTCAAACAAAAAGAAAACAAATCTAAGGGGAAATTGTAGCCTCCGTTCACATTCAAAATTGACTCTTGAGGTTGAGTCAATGTCTTAATATCATTACAGCGAAATAGATAGCCAGTAAATGGACGCTTATACGTTCTATTCTACCTGTCCATACTCTCAGAATATTCTATGTAAGCAATAAATCGACACAGAGGGGTTAGTGGTAGTTCTTCAATTCTAATTCTCTTGGTCTCATTTACACCACACCATTTACCGGCATCAGCCCCTTAATCCTATCGAACCCATAAACGTATGTTTCTTCAATCAGTCTTTGTGCCGTCGTGGACGCCGCTCGTGGGTGTCCTGCCTTTCAGTCATTTAACCATGTCCCGCAACCTTACCTCAAAGATACTCAACCCAACCTATTCAGATGAGACTCATTTCTCCATAATGTTTCGCCTGTTAAGGTATCATACAGTATACCATTTAGCGTCCCTTTGATTTCCATATACCGAATTCCCGCGAAGATGACACATTTGCTAGAGACCTTAACCTTTAAATCCCGTCACCAGTTATTTCCAGAGTGCTCTTCATTTCGTATTCCTAGTCTGCGGTTTCCTTGAGCCTTGTTTCCTCGTCTACTCAATAGAAAACTTTAATATTTGATATATTTTTAAATTATTTTAACTTTTCATATACCTATCAGCAAACATTTTGCTTGAAAATAAAGATAAAATTAGTGCCATTTTTAGATGCCTGATTACTTCCATAAAATAAATCATTTTTTCCTCTGTGGGGAAACAACAAGCAAAAGTCATAAAAAAAGATTCTTAACAACATTCGTTCCAATATGGTATACTTATTATCACACAAATTCATCTACAGTTTATGGCTTTTCTTGACCTTACCACAAATATATGTCAAAGTTGTTTCCCGATAATATTGTCTAATTCGGTGTCAAATGTTCTTACGTACTGCATCCAGGCCCTCGGTTTGATTTCAGGTATTGCCAGTGAATTTAGATGAAATTTTGATCCTTGCGTGATTTTAATGAGTTATAGGGTGGTACGCTGTTCGTCAGAGGAGCCTAAAATTATAGATCCCCTGGTGCCTCACCGAATGAGCTGTCAGAGTTCCCCCTACCCTTCCTCCCATTAGTGATACTCAATTATCCCAAATTGCTTACCTACGCTAAATGGCGCAATTGACCATTAGTATAGCTCTGAGCAGGTGTATCCACCACTACAACAGGAATTTTGCAGAGGTAGACTACACCTTAATTGGTGGTAATAAATTGCCCATCCTTTAGTGCGCATAGGGAATAGATACCATCAAGAGATTCTTCAACTACCTTAATTTATCTCCTTGCTGTAGACGATACCAACGCTTTAGAATAATGTGGCCATCGATTGGGGAGTACTTTTGCATTCTCACGAACCCAAGGAATGCAATTTGGAGCCACAAGCACTGACGTGGAAACTTGAGATGAACAACAAGTCACCATGTCAAATGCCCTTAGGGAGCAAGAGCATGAGACATGGAATGAGGAATCTGTAAAAAAAACAATACTACGCATACCTTTAGGCAATTAATTCTTATCTTTCACTCCACTCCTACAGCTGGAAGCACACATTTAACTCAATGACTGACGATGATCAAAGCTCTTTGCGAAAGTGAGTGCCTCTGTAAGAACGTCCCCAGTTCCACATGTTGGGAGGGTTCACAATATTCATCTTCTCAAATTAGATTCTTCTTACGTCTCACTTTTAGGGGTCAGAATTACCCTGTTTTTAAGCTTCATTTATTGCCATATCCACTAAACAATTTGCCAATTACATTTTGCAATAATTCCCTGTGAATTATAATTGAAATTTAAATGAAAGAAGGTATCTTCAACAAGATCTTTTATGTGGTACTAGTTTCAACGCGCAGGCGTCATCCTCAGGTACCTTGTGCTTGAAAACTTGAAAAGTGTTTCGTGGAAATTGTCTGGTATTCTTCTTTCATTCGAAAATGAGTTTCCATTCAGTCAAGCCTGATTCTATCGAATGCATACGATTAAAATTGTCAACAGATTCTCTAAGAACACTTAAGTTCTCCAATATTCCTCATAATTAGATTGCACACCTAGACAGTGAAATTTGCATTATTAGAAACAAGTCTTCTGCATTGATTGAATCTGAAATACTGTCAGACTATATTTAATTCTCACGCAATACCCGAGTTACAGTTATAAATTTCTCGGAGGAATACTAGTAGAGTGAAATGGACGACTTAAAGCAAGACCTTCATTTATAATACGTGCAGATCCACATACTACGAGGGTAGTTTGAATCCTTTTCGGAATCACCGTCAGATGTCAGCGCTGGCGCAACGAGTTTCCCGCGTGGTAATTGGTAATTCTTAATGATTAAACAAGTAACACATTGGTGCTCTGGGAAGAGATCTGTGGTGTGGACGCTTATTTGTTGCCGTTCCCGTTTAGTGCAGATGGAAAAATTGAGATTCGAGCAGGGATTAAATACGTAATTAAAGTCTATTTTCTACTATCGTATAGAAAAAAATAAATATTATCAATAATTATCATAGATAATCTCATAATACAGAAATTGATTGACTAATATCACCATCAATACCATCGCAATATAGACTTATGGATCTCCATCGACTTATTCATGCTCCTTATCCACGAAATGCATTTCCACCGTACTGCATCCGGAAAAGAAAAATTCAAGCCATGGATCTACCATATCATGAAGACAGAGAAAGGAGAAATACTACCTTGAACAAAAAGTTCCCGGAATAACCACCGTGTGGCGCTCCCATCGTTCCGATTTGAGTTCTGTTTTTTTTGTTAAATTGGTACATCTGTTGTTGATATTCCCTTTAAATCTTAGTGTCATAACTTGACATTTGCAAAAGTTACGTAGCCAAGAGTACATCTATCTCTGTGTGTGTTGGCGATTTTTTACAATTTCAGAAATGGATTTAAATTTGCAAAAACGAACTTGTATTAAATTTTGCGTAAAAAACGGATTTAGTGGCGCACGGACGTTGGAAATGTTGGAAAAGTGTTTCGGCAACGATTCTCTAAAAAAAACGGTCGTTTACCAGTGGCACGAGCGGTTCAGAAGTGGTCGTGAGTCAATCGAAGATGATGAACGCAGTGGCAGACCATCGACATCGAAAGTCGGTGAAAAAATTGATAAAGTAAAAGAAATGTTGGTCAATAACCGCAAATTAACCATCAGAGAAATAGCGGAGGACTTGAACATTGCCTATGGATCCGCCCAAGACATTGTGGTTAATGATTTGGGTTTCCGTCGTGTAGCAGCAAAGTTGGTGCCGAAAGACCTCAATTTCATGCAAAAAAGAGACCGTGTTGACGTCGCAAAAGACATGATTTGCGAGGCTGAATCCGATCCCACATTCATCAAAAGGATCATTACTGGAGACGAGACGTGGGTTTATGAGTACGACACGCAATCCAGACATCAGGCAAGTGAATGGCGTTCACCAAATGAGCCGAGACCAAAAAAACCACGTCGTTTTCAGTCAAAAAAGAAGGCAATGCTGACGGTTTTCATGGATTACAACGGTGTAGTGCATCATGAATTTTTGCCAGAAGGCCAGACAGTAAACAAAGAGTATTATTTGGGCGTTATGAGACGTTTGCGTGAAGCAATTCGCCGAAAGAGACCAGAAATGTGGGCAGAAAACTCGTGGATTTTGCACCATGATAACGCACCGTCGCACAGTGCTATCATTATTCGTAATTTTTTGACGAAAAATGCAACAAATACCATCCAACAGCCACCGAATTCACCTGATTTGGCTCCCTGTGACTTCTTTCTGTTCAATCGAGTTAAAAAACCATTACGGGGAACGCGTTTTAGCAGCCGAGAGGAAGTAATGGAAAAATCGCAGGAAGCACTGATGGACATACCGAAAACCGACCGTAACTTTTGCAAATGTCAAGTTATGACACTAAGATTTAAAGGAAATATCAACAACAGATGTACCAATTTAACAAAAAAAACAGAACTCAAATCGGAACGATGGGAGCGCCACACGGTGGTTATTCCGGGAACTTTTCGATCAAGGTAGTATGAGGGAATATGTGATGTAGGAAACGAAGAGAGATTTTTCCGTCTCTCCTGACGGCTGCTGCTACAGTACTCGTTGGAGCAACGAAGAGGGTGGGTAGGACCAGGATCTGCTTAGAAGAACGGGGCTATGCAGAAGTAAAGAGGAGGGAGAGGAGCAGCTAAAATGCAAAGTGATGTTGGTGATGGGAGGAGAGGAGGATGCCGGACAGAACGGTGCGGTGTGAGAACACAGGGTGAAGTGGCAGAACAGAGTGAGGAAGGTTGAGGATCGACGGAAAAGGCTGCGCACGTTCACGACCAAAGGGGAAGGAGAAGGGGAACGGATTCCACAGTTGGTAATTAGTTTTATGAGCTGGTATCAAGGAATCCTAGTGTTGGTATGTTGGGTGACTTGAATTTTTTAAGCAATAGTAAACGGAAAATATATCAAAAACATTGCTGTAGGCCTGCTGTCCACCCATTTGAAAAAAAAGTATTACCTCAGAATGCATTTAATTCTTTGCACATATGTATGTTTAGTATCATTGGCTGAAGTAAAATCGTAAATGCTAATAGAAGTTATATGAACATGAAAATAATTTTACCTAAATATCTCTATGCCGGACCGGGTGTTATAAATCTGATTATATTTGTGTATCACATGCAATACCTGAGATGATTAAGTATATTGGACAATAGAAGTTTCCAAAATTGGATTATATCAGCATATGCACTGGTATTTATTGCAAAAAGAGGTTTCAAATAAATAACGACCGTATAATTAACAAATAACATAGATTTCGTCAATAGCTCTAATGAAAAAATTGCCTTTACAAAGAGAATGCCAAGAAATATAGCTTCTATAGGGTAATATCAGCAATTAGTTAACCAATAATGCATCCCTCATACTTCAATTCAATAGCAGTGAAATTTTGAAAGAAAAATACCATTTAATACAGTTCACTAAAGAATATTGGATTGAATTAAATATTTTGGACGGCCACTTTTCATTAAACAAGACCTAGGATATATTTTTCCGGTTTACCGTATAATGAGAAGAAATTTCATGCGCATTAATAAAACGTTCACGTTCCTATAACTTTGAACTATTACCTCTTCCTAAATGATTTTTGCTACACAAATATTTTACCGTGAGGCCCATAGTATTATAACCCACGTTTTATTTGTCCTTTACCATATTCTAGCAGGATGTTTAAGGGAATAATGAACAAGTTCAAGTGATTATAAGATGGCTAAGAAAAACTATTTCGAGAGGTAATATCGAATGAAGATTTGCATACAATTTGGAAAAAAATAAACTATAGTATTGTTTTTCTTGGATGACTTTATGAATTGGTATTAGTTTAAAAAATGTTATTTTTTCTCAGAGTTACAGGTTTATTTTAAAGTGCACAGAGAGAAGAGCAATTCAAATTCTAAAGTTGGAATAGAAAATATAATTTAAGTTTTTATTTTTTCGCTGGGATAAAAATCTTGGAATGATTTTCACAAAATGGAACATTAAAAACTGTGAGAATAATCCCGATAATTCTAACTTTGATAATGATCAATGGGAATCTATATCAAGCCTGAGTTTGATAAAAATAAAATATGAAATAGTAGATAACTAATATCTTTTTGCAAACTGATACGAAATATTTATGGGGCATTAAGTTTCCCCTTCCATCCCTCATCTCTCTCTATGGGGGGACCCTCCCGCTCCCTGCAGCGTTGGGCCACATTCCCTACCGGTGTCCTTAGGGGAGGAGACCGTTTTATGTAGTATGTCCATGTGGAAGAGAAATCTCGCTTCTTACTCGTCAAATTCTAGCTGGCACGTTATTGGATAAATTTTTACTACATCATAAGGAGCAATTGTTTGTCAGTTGATAGTATATGCATTTGCATACGTGTAAGTTGAAAGGGTATTTGCACGGATGTATGCGCCCCTGTGAGTGTAGGTTTGTACAAGTATGGGTATATTGATTTTGCATGTGGTTTAGTTCTCTTTTACGAGTGGTGACCCTCCGTCACACTTGCTTGCCACGGCTTGTGGGTTATTGTGTAGATGTATTTTGTAAGTGAATGTTATTTATAAAATGTTATGCTAAACATTTTTTCTAACCACATATTAAATCAATAAGCTTGCATTAAACTAAGGAACTGTAACTTATATAACTTTATTAGTAATAATAAAAGCAATAATAGTATAACTCAAATAAATTTTCATCAGAAACACCTGTTTCCGTGTAAGCACTTTCTAAAGGGTTTCGTAGATAGCTATTGCAAAAATGATTGCTGGAAGATTTTCAATGAGGCATTCATTGAAAGTAGATTGAGGACACTTTGAGTGGCATGGGTATGCTAAAGATTGTAGCATAGATGAGCAATTGAGGTAGGGGAAGGAAAAGATTAGCCTTGCCGTGTTAGCGTATTAGAAATTGCGGTGGTTAATGGCTATGCCCATGCAAAGCGCACGTTAAACGGAAATATACATTTGATATGAATGGATTTATATTCTTTCTCCATAAATAGTTTTAAACAATATTTTAATCAAACCTTAGTTGATGAAATAAAAACCCTTAAGAAGAATATATTGCCTGAGTACGACCGCGTCTTCACAAAGATGATAACGCTTGATTAGCGAACCATTCTTCAGATAATCCGGATGCACGAAAACACCCGCCTGTCCATACAAGCTGTCTCCTTCCTTTGCAAAGTCGCTCCGCCCACCTTCATCCCTTTGGCCCTTTTTAAGTAGAACCGGACACGAAATTTCGAGATTACACAGGATAGCAGACAGACCACCGTAACTCTTGAAGCCACTCCCATCTTTTGTATCTCATTTCTCGAATTACTTCCGAAAGCATTCAGAAATGGCTTACAATCAGTGTTTCCTCTTGCTGCTGCCTTCTGGTTGCTTTGAGGGCATAATATGAGAAGAAATAGAGAGCATAGGGAGTAACGGGACGATGGAGGAGAAACCCTTTCCTTCTTGTTGGATAGGCTAGCCCTTAACTCACTGAGTGGGTGAAAAGGGGCGGATCCCTCCTTCTCCCAAGGGCCTTCGGAGAAAGGGCTTGTGAGGGAAGAGCTGGGGGTTGATTTCGGTAGATGGGTGGGTCAAGTCACTCGAGCGGAAATAGCCAGAATAATTCTTCCCTCTTAGGGATATTCACGGAACACGCGATGCACGGTCCGCGTTAGCGGAAAGAGGATTCAAGTTTGGAATATTAAATATACCGTGCATCGTGAAGAGCATGCAGGACTACTTGCGGAAAGACTCCTTTTTTGTAAATAGTGAGGATCATAGAAAGATTTTTTTCATTGTAATGGGGCTGAACTTGTAATGGTGGAAGTCAGAAGTTTTTAGTGACGCCTATGGATTGAGATGGTTATTTGTGAAGTGTTCGTTTGTAAGGGAAGGGAGATGGCAAAGCTTGAGTTAAGACATTTGAGTGAGCCACGTGGGAATTGGAGGGAGTGTCCCCTGGGAGTGCTAACTCCTTAATGGGCTCAGGATTGAGAGGAGAGAGCGGCGGATGGCGTGCAATGGACAGGCTAATTGAGTGGCAGAGTAAACGGTCATAACTTGCGAAAGGTGCGTCCTTTGGATAGAAACTCCCTTTCTCCTCCCTGGAAATTTGGTCCCACTGAGGTAAGTCAAATATCAGCTTGGCGAGTTGAGAATGGCAAATATAATTGATTAGCACACGCCTCATCACGGTGGGAATAGGTCAATAATGTCAACATTGAAACGGCATTTTTAACCATGCTACAATTGATTCATGCATCACAAAAACTATCCTTACTTGTATCTTAAATAACTGATAGTAAACAACCATTTAAAATTGATATAAAATATTAATTTGTGGTGATTCACTTATTGTTTTAAATACTTATTTTCTATATCCATTAACATATTTATCTTCTAATTGATGCTTCAAATGCCAATGATTTGAAAAGCCCTCAACAAATATCGTTTAGTTTTTAATTTTCAATAATATTTCTCAACCCTCTTTTCCCATTTATGTCAAACTTTGATGATATTAAAGGCGCTCTAATAAAGAATATATATTTTTTCGCATGAGACCTCTAAATAATTTTGGAAACTTTTAATAATGAATAAAATGTAGATACGTTTAAGTAAAGTTTCAAGAAAAATAAGCTGGTACCAAACCAGTTTAATATGTAGATAAAACATTAACTGTTTAATCTGTTTCTCTTTCAACGGAGTTGAACTTGATATAATAAAAAATGAGATATCTTGTAATAAGCATTGTTATTTATCTTTAATTCAAAAGCGAAAATGTACTTTAGTCCGTGGAATATCTAATACAATCTTTTTTGTTTCACTAAATTAACAAATGAATATTAATGAAGCATGCACTCAACATCCATACCCCTGCTTTCTATTTTTTAAAGATATATTGCGTGAATGTCCCTAGATTAATTAAGCGGGGGTACTATAATAAGTGCCGTATTATTTTTATCTAAATAAATTCCTGTTTAAACATCGTTGATGAGGAATCCAAATTTCTGTGGGCAGGATCACTCCAATGATTCGCGAATAGAATTTAGAAGCATGATAAATACAACAATAAATGAATTCCTCGGCAATCGAGAGTTGGAAATTCATCCATCAATCCACTATGATGCATCCCATTTCATGTAACTAGCATTGGTCAACTAAACCATTCATTCACCAATTCCATTTCAATTAGTCTGCTCATATTTTGTAATTTATTTCAGAATTTAATTCCATTTGGCGTTTTTCCATTTCGCTGGAATAATATTCTACATCAATAACTAATTTCATTCGGAATTGGACTGGCTGTGATAAACAAAGAGTGATCATAAAAGCTTTACACACATAAATTATTGTGAAAACATTAATGCCTAATTGTAAGTTTTATGCGTTAGGTATAAGTGCTATAAGTGCCACTGATTTCATGAGAGTATGACAGCCTTTAGAGAAAAGCAACACAAAATGTAAAATTAACATGGGGATAGTTCGCGAAGGCTTACATTTTGCTAACGTTTGAATAAATTGTCGACGAGACCTATGCAATGCTACGGATTACGGACTGTGATCTATCATGCACGCTATCATACACAGCTAAAATGCTGAAATGCTTATAACAGGTAGACAATCGATTTCAAATGAATGTGGAAGCGGAAGTACAGAAGCTACTCTTGATGAATCTATTTTACCTAAGTAGGTATTAACAACGCTGCTGCAATTGCGGGAGGGTATCGTCCTATAAAACTATGAGCACTATCAGGAAGACTGAAAATTTCATTTCATGCCATTTACATATTCGTAACAACACGGAAACAAGATATTGGCGTGCAGGTTTGTCCTCAGGTGAAGTTGACATTATTGGAAGATGAGGAGTTTCTTTAGGAGGCAATAAAAGAAAGATGAAACGTGACTAAATCATTTTGATCCCGAGGGCAAACATAAAGCTCTGTGAGGAAATCTCTGGCATTATTGAAACCAAAAAAAGCTTAGGTGGTGGCTTCCGCTGGGAAAATTATGAGATATCCCATTTCCCTGAATGGTGTGAACATATCCAAATTGCTCAAGGAGATTTAACCCAACAAATCCCCGAGTGCCGAAAATATACCGGCAAGGGTGATAAAACATTTAGCTCCTTACATTTAATTGTAGCTCGAAGTTAAATTTATCTAATCCCTCACAGAGTGCAAACTCCCTAAAAATTGGAAAACCGAGAAAATAACGCCTATTTTTGAAAGTGGTGATAGGGAAGACCCCAGTCATTACAGACCCTCTGACTTCTATATGTTGCAACATTTTGAGCACTTTAATATCAGTTTCATAATGAGATACATTGATAACATTGACTTTTTAAGTGCCAATCAACACGGATTCAGGAAAACATGCTAATGAGAGACACAATCAGGATTATTCATACATGACTTACTTATATCGGGTGAAGTGGTTGGCAAGAGAATGCGATCTTTTTGGATTTTCAAAAGGCATTTGATGATGTTCCTCATGGCGAACTTATTCATAAATTGAGGTTCGCAGGTATAAACAAGAATGCAATAAATTGGGTTGAAGACTTTCTCTCAGAGCGGGAACATAGGGTATTCCTTGACGGAGCTAGTTTCGACAGCGTACGAGTCACCTCGGGGGTACCTCAGAGAATTGTAATCGGGCCGTTGCTTTTCTTGATTTTTGTTGACGATTTGAACCACGACGTGAAAAGTAAGATTTGGATATTCGCGGATCACACGGTGATTCATTGGGAGATATCTGGGGATGAGTATCGTTTAATTCCAGCACAGGATCTTGATTGCATTACTAAATGGTGTTAAAAATGGGGATTGTCATCGAACCTTAATAAATATGCGGTGGTATTCTTCTTTCAAAGATGAACGGGATTTGTCTAAAAGTTAGCTGGAGTAGACCTAGAATTAGTTGATACGGCCAAATACCTAGGTGTTACAATCACTAAAGACAACTTGGTGGACCCACATACGTAAAATCTGCGGGCAAGAATATAAAAAATTGGGATTCATTAGACGAATTGTTGGCAGACGTGACTACATGATCAAGTAAATTTGTTGTCACGCGCTTGTAAAGCCTCATTTAGAATATGCATACAGTGCATGGGATCCGACTGAAAAATGCCTCGTTCGGGAAATTGAAAAGCTTCAACGCTGGGCGGCCCGTTTCGTTAAAAACTCTTACGATAAAATTAAATGCGTTAGTGAAATACTTCTGGAGTTGGGGTGAGAATCAGTAGAAGAAGTACAATTCAATGCTAGGTTGAACTTGCTAAATAAATTCAGATCCGAATGCTTTAGCGCCGAGGTCTCGCAAATATTCGCACTAGAGCATACATTGGTCGCTTGGATCATGTATATGAAATTTGGGAAATACCGCATAGGAATACCATTACATAATTTAGTGCTCCTTAGAGAATTGCTTGCTCTGTCTGTTTTAAGCTTCCCCTTCCATCCCTCGTCTCTCTCTGTGTGGGGACCCTATCACTTCCTACAGCGTTGGGTCAGATTCCCTACCAATGTTCTTGGGGGAGTAAACCATTGTACTGGGTGCGTTCCAAAAGTAATGCCATTGCACTTACCGCGCCGCTCCTATTGGTCAAAGTGGGATTAAACTACTTGGAGTAGAGGGAGGAGACGCTGAGTTTTGCCGAAAAACCAATCTCAGTGTTCTCCAAGTTGTGGAAGCGGCATGCCGTCAATCATTGTAAACCTCTGCGCGCCGACCGTGTCACGGAAGACCAGCCCAGCGGAAATTTCAATTAAATATTTGCAAAGTCTTGAAAATAACCTGATTATTTGGACAACGTCATCATTGAAGATGAAACCTGGATTTTTAATACGATCCACAAACAGAACGCCAAAGCTCTGAGTGGCACACCGACCAGCCCGCCAAGCCCAAAAAGGCAAGAATGAGCAATAAAAAGAGAAAACAATGCTCATTGCCTTTTTCGACAGTAAAGGAGTGGTCCACAAGGAGTTTTTCCTCAAGGACTGACAGTTAACGCTGCCTACTGCGTAGATGTGTTGGAAAGAATCCGAAAAAGGTTGATCAGGACGAGAAAAGACATCCTCGCTACCTGGCAACTCCATCACGACAACGCGCCTTACCAAAACGCACTTCGAGTCCGAGAGTTCCTGGCCAAACACCAGGTGCCAACGCTGCCCCCTATTATCATGACGTCACCCTAGCAGACTTCTTTTTGTTCCCTCGGATTATGGCTGCCTTGAAAGGAACCCGTTTTTCGTCTATGGAAGAGATCCAATCAGTCTTGACGAAGACCTTGCGAGAGGTCCCTGAAGACGTCTTGTAAGGCGCGTACCGGTCATGGCAGAGTCGCTGCAACAAATGTGTAGAGGCCCAAGGGCAGTTCTGCGGAGAATTTTAAGTGTTTTTGAAAATCTATTCAGTAAATTAGTTTTAAAAAATAGCTGCATTACTTTTGGAACGTACACTGCATGTTCCATGTCCATATGGTAGCGGAATTACGTCTTTTTACTTTTGAAATTCCAGCTTTCAAGTTATTGGATAAATTTTTACCACATTCAGTGGTGCATTGTTTGTTAGTTGATAGTATACGTATTTGCATACGTGTAAGTTAGAAGGGATTTTGCATGAATGTATACGCCACTGTTGATGTAGGTTTGCATGGGTGTGTTGATTTTGCATGTGGTTTAGTTCTCTTTTGCGGGTGGTGGCGTAACACCCCCACCACATGCTCTTGCGGCGGCTTGCGGGATGTTATGCAGATGTAGCTGAAGGGTTTTTGCATGAATATATGCGCCACTGAGGGAGTAGGTTGATGTAGGTTTGCATGGATGTGTTGATTTTGCATGTGGCTACGTTCAATTTTACGGGTGGTGACGTATAACCCTCCGCCACACGCCCTTGCGGCGGCTTGCGGAATATTGTGTGTGTAGAGATGTCTAACCAGCGCATTACTGCTGATGGACCATTCTATAGGGACGTAATGAATTTAATCAAAGCAACATAACTCGTAAATGACGCATTTAAAAGCACTCTTCTAGATTCTACACCACGATAATACATGATTGCAAATGAAAAAGGAGGTTTATGCCAAACCCCTCGGAAAAAGCAACATGAATTTTGCTCCTCATCCTCCTTGTAGTTCAGGCTTAGCCGCATGTGGCATGCATTCTAATGTGGAGAACCAATATCGTAGCAAGTGTTTTTCATCATCAGAATCAGGAGTAGGCGAACTAAAGGTTCGAACTTGTAGCTGTTTGGATTGACGCATTGGTGCATTTCAATACCTTAAATATAAAATTAGATCTTTTCGGCACGTATCAAGTTAGAAGATTGAAGTGCAATTGAAAATGCGAGAAAAGAAATCTCGATAGATTTCGTGTTGACATTGAAAAAATTATGAAACTCCATTTGAGATGGTTCATTCATTAAAATAACACCCTCATAAGATTGATATAAAAACCGATATTTTTGTCCCCCGTATGTTGGATATGAGCCAACTCGAAAATCATTATCAATATCATTATCATCCTTTCACCAGAATAACAGGAAGAATGGCCAAATAATTTAACTATCTATCACAAAATATATTCCTCTCGATATATTAAAATAGGGAAAAACGTTTTGGTGGTAATCCGCCTATTATGCATCTTTTATTCCACGTAAGCTTCCTTGGTAATAAAAGTTCATTCGGAATGGGAGTAGGTATTTTATAACCCCAAAGTCCTCTCATCTTCTCCCTATATGCCTCGCTAAGTGTGTCAAGAAGGTTACAGCCGGTGGAGGCACGAATCTTGGGATATTAAGGACGTGGGAGAAGAGCAGAGAAGGCGCTGAGGGAGAGGAAATGGAGGGGGATGGGCCGTGTGTAGCATATGTGTGTGCTCCACAGATAGTTGCCCGAAAGCGTTCAACTGTTTCTCGCCCGCACCCATACTTGGGTCAATTACACTTCCATTTGGAGGAGGAAAAATATATTGAATGAAGGAGCAAAATTTGGAAAATTTCCCAATGGAATGTAATGAGTGTTCCTGCCCCTTTATTGTATGCTCTTGTAAAATGAGTATCTAATGATTCTACATGATATTCTTCATTCCTTTCAAGATGTATAAATAATAACTTCACATACTTATTTTTAAAATTTTGGAAAGTATTTAAAATTGCCTTGCCTCGGTGGTATTTCTACATTTTATGACCCAAATACTTCACTGAAAAAAGCATCATATTCAGAAAAATGTTTCCTTGGAGACCAAGATATACGATGGTGTTTGGGAAAGTCATCAACCCTATCCGAAGGAAAGTAAATATGTAAGTACACCTCAGAATTCCGTTCCTAAGTGCCAACCATTTGAATGGTTATTTACGGTAGTGAATGAAAAGTTAATAGAATATAGGAAATATGGGTTTAAAAATAACGCACGCTTGCTGATAATTCGGTGAATTATGTACGTTAACTGCCCTTCACGATCTCTATTCCTACGATATCGTAAAACAAAAAATGATTTTTGATTTATACTCGTATTAATATTTAAGAATTATCATTTGATTGAAATGTAACAGTGAAGCAAATAATATTTCAAATATAATAGAACACGTTGAATAAATCAAAGATTGGCTTAAATAGAGGAGCACAAAGTTGAATCAATAATACCCAATGCTGTGGATTATATAATAACGTAAAAACAATAAAATCAAAGAAAAAATTGGATTGAGTACTATGAGGAAATATGAAAATAACGCGGGATAAATAAAATTAAGAAGTAATTATGGCACAACAAAGTGTTCTCCGTTTCGTTGATGAATGAGTGTTCAACAATATTCCATTTTCTCAACTCATACACATGCATCACAAGTTCAACCAGGGTAATAGCTGGTGGATGTTTACTTATTTTTAATAGCTCTCGTATAAATTAATAAATATCATTAATCAAATGGTATACCCAATTCTTACCAAAAGTGAAATGAATATGCATCAAATATCTGGTCTTTCTCTCACAATGTATAAGTAATTCTGCAATATATCATACCTACAAAGAGGCTTGAATTGTAAGCCTTTGCCTTTCCTGGGATAAAATATCCCTAAAGGCAGCATGTTCTCAGGAAACGATTGGCATATTTTCAGCTTTAACCGCGGTAAAACATTTCATTACGGTGAACGAAATTGAATAACCAAATTTTTATAGAAAAATCTATTACCAAAAAAAAACAGACTCTTGAATCGGGTTCAGAAAAAAAATATCATAATCCCAAAGTGGCCACTTTGCATGTTCTTTGGTCACTGGCCACATTAAAGAAATAGAAAAGTCATCAAAGGTACCCTTTTAAATCCAGCAATCATTAAACAAGAAAAGACATTAGCTTTTCTAATGGGTAACTTTTGCTCTACACCACGTTTCATTCTACCACGTAACACCCCCACTTCCCCACCACCACATTGTCTCAAACCATAGTATTCGACAGGACTCCAATTTACTTCCGATGATTTCGGGTTTTGCTTAGAAATACAACTTTTTTGTAGTTAACGCACCTGCCTTATTCGTGTATAGTATCCGTTTGAGTATTTTATCTCCTTTTCTGACTGACTGATTTTGATTAAAATCTATTTAGAACAAATATTTCCAATCATACACTTCAATTTCAATTTAAAAATGGTTAATGAAATTAAGAATACAAAGTAACTTTCCACTGCCCTATATTAGCGTACCGGATAAAGTAATAAAGTACATAATAAAGTACGCTAATAAAGGACGGTGGAAAGTTACTTTGTATTCTTAAATTCATTAAAATGAATTTCCACAAGGTTGAGCCAGGAACAATTGAATAATTAAAAATGGTTACTTAACCATTACCAATTAGTAATTAGCGAGAAAAATCTACTGACGTTTTTTATCGTCATACTACAAGGAACCTCGTAACGAAGGATGTTTTCAAAATAACATAATCAAAAGAACATCATTTGAACAAAGTTATAAAGAAAAATATGATGCAATGTTACCATGAAATTATAATCATTACTGCTTTTATTAGGACACGAAAAATTTCAATATTTTATATAATACGTTAACTGAAATAAATCTATAAATAACAAAAACAATGCATGAAAATTGATAAAATTTATAAATTAGTTGTTTCTTTACGCCCTTTCCATATGTTCTAATAAACATTTTTATTGAAATAAATCTCATGAATATGATAATCCCTCAGAACATAAAGGCCCTCGTGTTAATATTTTCTTGATTTTTTACTGACGAAAATGACCATAAATATGTTAATCTGGCAAAAATGCAAATTTATCATTTTATTTTAATGCTTAGTATTTTTTTCAAGATTTGTATCCTTTTAGTGGATCTTATTTCCTATTTTTCATATTTTTGGGACAGACGATAGTACGCGACTAATACACATCATAGAACACGTCTAATATTTGATTGACCAAAGCGAGTCAGGAGTCATGTCACCATTTGCACAAGTAACAATCCATGGTTGACACAGTTCTTTACATAATAAAACTTTACTCATGAATTTCTCAAATGAATACGAAATTGGTGCTTTTAGATATAAATTATATGTTCTTGAGATATATTTGGCCATAATAAGCATCTATATAATATTTATGCTGCCATACGTATTTTATAAAATACATATGATCTACATATCCCGTCAATTGCTCAAATGACCTATGGTCCTTATGATCTCAATTTCTCCCAAATAAAGACGTTTACCTATCTATACTCGAAACTGAATTGGAGACTAAATTTGGGACAGAACACGACATCTCAAAATGAAATACTTGGCGGAGCAGAAAATAAGAAATTCTACTTTTCTCTACTTTAATCCTTGCGTTTCACCGCAATGTTGATTCAAAGTATGGAGAAAAAGATGTCTCTCTGAGCGTTGGGAAGGCGAGAGGATGTGAAGGAAGACCATGGGAGAGTGAGATTAAGAAAGCTCGACAGCGGCGGACAAAGAGATTAAGGCGACGGGATAGACCGAGGAAGAGCCCTCGACACCATTCGTTCAAGCGATTAAGGAGTCAATATTTGAGGAAACCCAGAGAGACTTGAGAAGGAAGCTCGGTGGCCTAGTAGAGGGGTTGTTGGGCAGTAGAAGTCGGGGATAATAGCAAGAGAGGGGAACGAAAAGAGGGGAATGGTTTTCGGTCGGAGGATTGAAGGGGTGGAGGCAAAGAGTCTTTTTCCCTACCAACCAGCAGATTATAATGTCGCGTGGTTGAAAGATAGGGTGAGGTTGTAAAAGGAAAAAAGAGTGGCAAGAAATGGGTGAAAACGAGAGGGTGAGATTGAGTGAGAGGAGGGTGGCCAAAGTGGGAAGCGTTGCGACAGAGGGAAGGAACCGGTCATGTGACGAGCCCAGAAGGGTTTAAGGAGTCAAGTGTCTAGCAAGGGAAGAGAATAGGGAAGGATTTCTCGGAAGGGAGGCGGGCGAACGCGGAAGAATGGGAGAGCAGAGGGGGGAGACGCGAGAGAAGAACCATAGGAAAGAAGGTTCCTTCCTTCGGGTAGGAGAGGAGAGGGGCTGGAGTTTTGTGAAGGGTGGGGATGAAAAGAAGTGGAAAAAAAAGAAACGGGAGGAGCTCCTGGTGTTTGGCGCAACTAAGTAAGGCGCCTCTTTGGAGCAGAGGACAATGGACCCATGAGTATTTTTTTTCTTCTCTCTCCTCACGAAGCTCCTCTTATTTCCTTACCGTGGAAATCCCTTTATTGTTTTAGTTCCCTCGCCTTCCATCCTATGAAAGATTCATCCTAAAAAAGGGGAGCGAGTTCATGTGTACCCTTGCGGCCTAGAAGGGATGTAGATTTAGGAGAGATATTATGATGACCTATTCGTGGAAGGACCGATCCAGGCAAATTGAAAAAGTGTGTTCACAAAATCTATTTCCCTATCATGTTCTTGGCTGATATTAATTCAGCCTGAAAACACTGAAGCATGGAAACAAGACGCG
This sequence comes from Hetaerina americana, assembly GCF_022747635.1. Taxonomy (NCBI): domain Eukaryota; kingdom Metazoa; phylum Arthropoda; class Insecta; order Odonata; family Calopterygidae; genus Hetaerina; species Hetaerina americana. The sequence goes on along the minus strand of NW_027287427.1, from coordinate 33,761,674 downwards.
ATACTGACGCCATTCTTTTATGATTATTTTAGGCAGGATAATTTAACTGATTTCATAAATGTTGGAAAATGCTTATTTTGAGGTATATAATTATTGCAATATATATTATTAAAACCCGTTAAATTGTAATTACAACCTACACAGCATTGGGCATGTGTATATTCGGCAAAAAATTAGCACATATTTCGACCGGTATAACACTAATACAGATAATATTTTTGTAACGATTATTTGCCCGCTCCTACTATTGTTCCTTGATACGTAGCCCAAAAAATAACGCACCTAGGCATTGCGTAACGTTAGTCATCAATTTCTTACGCAGTCTCTATGCATTTTCTTTTAATATATTTTGCGCACATAAGCAGTTTCCATTATGTCAACTTATAAAAGCATTTCATCCCTCTTTTTCTATATTCAATAGCATATCCACGCCAAGCACTCAGCTCCTTTAACCTCTCAGTTTGTTTTCACTATTAGGGAAACGACAAATAACATCATTCGAAACAGGTTTTCTCTGGCCTAACCTCAAGAAATATGATTGCAATTTCAAAATGAGCATTAGCTACCCTATTTGCCTCCTTCAACTTCAAATCCCATTCATATGTTTTCTCCTCACTCAAAACGGTTTTATGTATTTTTACACCAAGATTTGAAAAGATAGATAACATACTGTTTTCCTCAAATTCACTAACCATTCATAATTTCACACCAAAAAAATTTCGCTAAAATTGACAATTCACCGTTTCGGCGAAACCTTTATCTAGAAAAAACACAAATAGCGTTGCGAATATAATGTATAAACGTTCATTTTTAAAACCTAATGCAGTTATTTTTATTAAAATGGATATTATCTTATTCTATTTAAGGTTCTCTATTGCAGCTTTCTGAACATTGATTTATGATGTTAGTGGCAACCTTAGGATATTTTAACTGAAGGAGTGTCAACCAGCATAATGTATAACTGTAAATTTAGATACAAACTGGAAGTGATTTTTATGAAGAACAAAAGTGCATACACAAGCCGTATAAGAATACGGCATGCGAATTCAACAGTTTGTCACCCACAGGTTATTCAGAACTCAAAAGAGGGTTACACAAATATTCTCGTTTCTATGTAATTACCATAAAAGTAATGCTCTGTTTAAGGTAGTTTTACGTTAAATACAATCATCAACCTCGGTTTGATTTCCAAGCAGCTCAAAATGTAACATATTACGCTACATGCTCTATATAGACCTTCTCGAATTCCGCCTTCTATATTCTCATGTTCTCAACACTAAAGCATTTTATAAATCATAGCATTGGTCCATCTTCGGCCATCACCAATCTCGACGACGAATTTCCGAAATGAAGTTTTTCCATGTGCATTAAGTCAAATTGATTTTTGTTCGTTTCTCAAGACGAGTGAGAAAACGGGTAAATAAAATTGAACCGAAAAGATAAAATTATTTTATAAAGTACTGGGTAAGCCGATTAAAGAAGACTCGTGTGAGTCGACTGAAAGCTCTATTTGGCTACTCAAAAAATGTTTGAGCTGCCGTTTTCTGATTGATTACGATTGCGAATATGAACGAAATCAGTTTATTCGCAAGTGCTTATAAGTACTTGCGAATGATGAAGACGTTCATAACCTGATGATGACGTTCAACATCGAAACCTGGGTCGTGTTTTTTTTAATAAAGTGTAAGAATTACAAAGTAAATTATTTCATTTCAATATGTTATGCAAATTCCATAAAGTTACGCGTGAGACAACAAATTTTACTTAATTCTTCCTTAGCCGTTCAATCAAAACATATACTTGTATACTAATTAATTCCTTTCATTTAAAAAAATATTATATGAGATATTTGGAATGGACTACAGCATCCGTTTATTACGGACATTTTAATTTTTTTAAATTACGAATATATATGTAAATGCCTTTACAAATGATGAGTGCGGGGAAAGAGAGGAGTACCTACTATCAAGGAAAAATGGAAATTCACCCAAAATTGGATATTAAAAGGCGCAAAAAAAAGCTATAGAAACCCCTAATCAGAAGAGGACAAGGAAACCAATGATCTCGAGCGTTTATTGGAAAAAATTCAAAAGAGGCAGGAAAAATGAATGCAGAATGTTTTGATTGGTAATAGAAGGTTGAAGACTGTAATTGAGGGGAGAATGTTAGGCAAACAAGGACGAGCCAGAGATAGAATTGGGATGTTGTATGCAATGTAGGAAGAAAGTATACGGCGATATCGATGGGCTTGTCGTAGAATAGCATCTTGTGGTACGTTTTGTTAAGAGAAACAAGATATTTATTTGGTACTTGTGTACATCAAAAACCTACGACGGTAGACTACGTAAAAAATGTAAAGCTTAAGTCTTACTTAAAGAAATAAAACGAATCGAATTAATATTTTGCTAAATATTCAAATTTTTTTGCCAAGTCTTAAAGATAAGGTGAGGTCTACTGTAAAGATATATCTTGATTCACGAGGATCTTATCATATATTATCTCAATTGTGCATTGGCCGACTTGATTACTGAATAAAAATACGTAGGCTCGCTGAGCTAAAATCATATTTTAATTCATGTGAACCATTCTTTGAAAAACGTAAGCCATTTTGCGCCATACGCATAACTAAAGGCCACGTAAAACAATTAGTATAAGTATTTAGTATTTAAAATAGCACAACGACTAAGCACCATATTTGAGGAGTTACAGGCGCATTCACGATCAGTGGAACCTACCAGAAAAGGTAGGACTCAACTCAACTCAAAGTAAATACACTCGTGCATAGTAATTCGTGCGGAACAAAGTTTTTAGATGCGCGCTGAGGGCATTTCATCAGCATTTTTAATGTTTAGCTTAGTTATTGGAGTGAAATTTTTTCTCCTTTGTCGCCTTTTATTTCCCAGGTAGTTTCCATACCAAGGAAGTAACGCAGCTTTTGTTCAACTAGACTTTACCCGGTGCATTATTCACTTTTTTACAAGGTCCATGTACCTGTCTTTTACTAGGAATATCTTACCGCATTCCACTCTAAATATTCGTTTATATATAATCCTTGTCCGTTAATGCAGAGTAAGTTAGTATGAATGGTAGTTTAAAGGCGCCAACTAGGTAAGATTTACGACTCTAACATATGAATTATTATTTTTCCATCATATTAATTGGTTATGATTTTAGGATCTAATTGGTCTTCTATTCCCAAGCTAATATGATTGAACTGGCAGGCACATCTTGCTAAGAAACAGTTTTCTGATAAAACTTAATAGACTCAACAAGACTAATAGCTAAAAAGATTCAAAAAGAAGACTTTTCTCCATTTTCAAAAGGGCTCTTTACGATTCCCCTTATCTGGAATGCCCATGAAATAAGTTTTTATGGTCCATGAGGATTCTCTAATGGAATTTTCTCGTATTTCTTCGTTCTCAATACAATTTTTAAACATTTTTCCACCCTTAAATCAAATTCTACAAAAAAGAGGAACACGCTCTTCCTTTCAACCCTATTTGTATGCGCATAATGGTCAAAGAAAACTCCATGAGGTCCTCCATGAAAAAATCATGCTATCATAGAAGAGAATAGTTATTGCTAGTTATTATTTGTATTTAATTGAACAACTGAATTTTAAGAACATGCCGATGCTTTAAAAATTCAATAATGAAATCAAGAAAGCAAACAAATACTACAGGTTTCAGTTTCAGATTGCAAGACATTGAATATCATGGAATTGATATTTATAGAAAAATGTATTGTGGCGCAGAGGTTATTGAGAGTTGGGTATATTAGAATAAAGGACAAAGTTGGGGGAACTGAATTCAATCTTAGATAGATACTGGTGATTATTACTGGGCGAGTTAGTCGACAAATTATACTTCAGAGCACCTTCATACAGGAAATGTAACCATCCACAATATTTCTCCTGGATAGAAATATGAATGTATATCAAAGATATTACATTACCCACCCACAGAGCAGGCATCAGATATTGACAGACGGAGATATGAAAAACTAAAGTGAGGTAATGAGGACAATGTAGAGTGTAGATAAAGAAAATAAGGAGCATTCTTATACCTACCGGAGATTTATCTTCCGCGGGAAATACGCGAAAGGGCGGTCAAAGGTGACCTACACAAGGGGAAAATGGGTAACTGGAAAAGACGAAGAGGAGATAGAAGGCAAAGGAGAGGATCGTCAGGGAAATGAGATTACGAGAAAATGGGGACTAAAATAAACATTGGGGGATGATGACTTAGGCCGTGTAGGGTAGGCAGACAGAAATAGAACTCATCTCAAACTGTAGACATGCCATTTTTTCGAACAACGCATCTGGAAGAAAACTTTTCACCGAAAGACATAAATCAAAAGTTGGATAAATGTCTAAGAAAGATCTATTAACAATGTGTCTGCAGATATATCTGTGTGATTCCAGAATATGAACAAATTCACTGTCGCACAAAAGTCATGTTACTCTGAAAACTTTCCCAGGTCGTGTAAAAAAACACGATCAACCCTAAAATAAATGCCGGGCAAAAATTTCCCCACCGAAATATTATGCTTACTGTTCTATCCATAGGCATAACATTCAACCTCGAAGTAGGAATACTGATGAGTCATAAGGAAGCATGTAAATACTTTTTACATAAAAGTAACGACGCATGACGGCGAAATTCTCCGATAGATTGCATTTGCCGGTAGGGGATGGCTTGTAATGAAAAATGTTTGAGCGAAAGATTGGATTCATATCCCTTTTGGGATTACCACCACAAGCCTTGTTTTAGGTGAGAACAGTTTTGCTTCCTCTTCTCGAAGTGTCATTAGGTTGAAGCAGGATTCCAGGAATGTTCATTTCAGTTTAAACTTTAATATTTTCATTATATATGAGAGTAAAATAACATAAAATATAAAGAATCTAACAACCGAGAATCCCCGTTCTGGGATTTTTTTCTTCTTCGTGGTCTGATGTGAAAATTCTTGTGGGTATTGTTTTGGCCATTAAATACGAGGGTCATCCGGAAAGTAGTACCCGTTCGTGCCGCATGAAGTGCTGACGACGCGAGTAGCCGCTGGACGAGGTCAGATAGCTTCAGTGGCTTGTCTGCCTTCTCTGAGCCAAGTTGCGTGACGCTAGCATTGCCTGTGTTGTTTCTGTGATTGTTTACAATGTTTAAAAAAATTGAGAACGCCGCCAGTTGTGAAGTGAGGGCAGTGATTAAATTCCTCAATGCAAGAAACGTTCGCCCATGTGATATTCATCGCCAATTAAAGGAGGTGTATGGAGACAATGTAATGGACGAGTCGTCTGTTCGGCGGTGGTGTCGCAACTTCAACATGGGGAGGGGGAACACACACGACGATGAGCGTTCGGAGAGACCGTCTGTCATTACAGACCAACTGGTGAGCTCAGTTGACGAATTCGTGAGGAACGATCGGCGCGTCACAATTGATGACATCTGTGAGCATTTTCCCAATGTTTCTCGAACAATTGTTCATGAAATTGTTAAACACCATCTGCATTATGCAAAAATTTGTGCAAGATGGGTCCCTCGCGTATCTCAATGAGCTGGCGGCGAAGGACTATGCAGCAGGAATACAGAAACTTGTCACACGTTATGACAAATGCCTTAATTTGCTTGGAGATTATGTTGAGAAGTAGTTTAAAGTATCCTCGTAAAATAAAGAGGCTACTAACTAAATGTGGGCTATTTATTTGAATGATCTTTTTTGAGCTTTCTGATTGACCGACGGAACTATCACTTTTTTCGAGGTCGAGGCTAGTCAATATCAATCTTACTGGCTGAAGTTCTGGTTTTCGGCTATTTTCAATTCATGAAAATGACCACTACAAAGATTAGTATATCAGATCTCCCGGAAGTCAGCCAGCATCCCCTTGATACATGAATACTCGTGTGAGTACTATGAATAAGTGTCACACAAATACCCCTTTGATCCGAATATTTGATCAACGAGCAGATTTTTCCCTATGTAAGTCGATATTTTACGAATAGGTAAAAGCTAAAAGCTGAAGTTTTCCTGCTAATGAGGAAACCTCTGAAAAAGCATTACAAATAATACCCTAACCTTAGAGGGATGATACCATATTTTCACAGCAAGTGAGGAAAAACTGTCAGAATACGGTGAGACCAAATTATATTGACCGAAAAATAAAAATTATTAAAGTGACAATGCAACTCAATTTTTAAAAAATTTTACGGTAATATTTTATAAACCCTGGCAACATAAAGAAGTGATGAAAATTTAAACTGAAAACTTAAAAATGTGCAATTGATATTTTGAAATGAACCCTGCGATATGTCCTTTTAGATGTATACTGTTTTAATTCTGTTATATATTTAGGAAAAACAATGAAAAAGAGTCAGTAAGCCAGTCCCCCCATGAGTTTCGATCATTGGTGAGCGCATGAGCAAATCAATATAATAGGTATGGAATGAGAATAGACGCAAGCAAAACAAAAGTATGAGGTTTTCGTGAAATAACAAGGCTGACATAAAAAAACGTATTTGGAAGGCAAAAACTAGAGCAAAAAGAGCAGTTTACCAATTTTTAGAATGTTTTGAACCAAAATCGTCAAAGTAGTTGGGGCATAAGAAGAAGAAATACGTTAGGGAAAGAAGCTTTTACAAGGAGTAGGGACTTGAAGGCATAAACGATGAATAACATAATTTTGAGGAAAAAAAAGAAAAAACTTTGATATGTGTTCAGTTTTGTAACGCTAGAAAATATAGTTTTTGAAGCAAAATGGTAGACGTAAATTTAATGTTTTTAGAAGTGGACGTGGAGAATGATGGAAAATTACAAACGGGGGGAGAGGAAAACGGATAAAGAAGTTCTAGGCATAACTGGGGAGAACAGAACAGAAACCAAAATGGGGCAGGAAAGGTAGATACATTACATTTGAATAGGGAATGACATGTTGAAGCCAGTGGTAGCGGGGAGAACGTTTGGAAAGCGATACAGGGTGATAAAAGGGGGAGGCTTGTTGGACGGAAGAAAAGGAGCTCGAGTTTATGCGCAATTGAAAAACAATTCATTTTGGCGTGGGATGTCAGATTGTATCTTATAAGAGAGGCTAGGTAACATAGCGGTGCTTAGCCTGTGCCCTTTCAAAAATTAATTTAAATAGTGGATTACAAATACAAATGCTTGAACTTCTACAAACGATACCTAATGGACTTCAAATGGTTTTAATAATATTCACATTTAGCAAAAATGAAATAAGGGGACAAAATTCTCTCTAACGGGGTACAGAAGTGACAATAAAAATTTTATCTACACATTCAAATCACATTAAGCTCACAGCTAGTGGGATTAAAAGAAATAACTCTTTCAGAAGAAAACGATAGTCTGTTGTTCACATGAAATAGAAACATCTTTGCATGGTTGAAGCGATTGTTTTCTTTTAACAATTATTTCTCGTATCAGCAGTAAAATAAAGGTAGAAAGACTCATTTTTAACTGAAGTGACCAACCACTTTTTGGTGAATAATATAAAATACTTTTTATCACCATTCAGGATAATCAACATATATCATAGCATTATTTAATTTGAAGCACTCATAGCACAGGTTTATTCAATTAAGTATACATTTATTTTTACTTTGTGGCTGCTTAAATATATGTGGCAGATCTTTTGAAGGTAGATAACGTGAGAAATAAAATACCTCCATTCACGGACTGACAAAATAAATTATGAATAAAACCATAATAACGAGCAAAGTTAATAATAAATAGTTATAACCGTTAAAATTGTAAAACATTTGACTGAATATTTGTGATAAATTGCTGAAAATAGATCACATGTTTTGAAAACTATAATAATCCAAACAAATAAAAAATGTTCAAATTCATTGCGTATATTCAATAGTTTCATAGCTTTTTGTAGTTTAAATTTTTGTTTTTTTTATAAATTCATTAAACGTAAAGCTAAACATGAGTAAACAGTAAATTTTGAAAAAGTATAAAATATCATTTTTCCGTAAACAGAGCTTCTATATACTCTAATAGAATAGTTGAAACGACGCAGAAAAAAGATATTAATAAACCATTATGGATCCGTGAAAGTAAAGGACTATTTGGAAAGTTTTCAAAATCGCTAAAATTATCACCTAAACTTAGCCATGGAAATCAATGTTAAGTATGACTCTGCGGAGGAAGTAATCTAAAACGACTCGCGTGTGGACGCCCCCTTTCAACCGGGCTTCTCTTAGGCGAAAATTGAGGGAGACTTCGTGCAGAGCGCAATGAACTCCGGGGGCGGGAACGGGTAATGACCGTGCTCAGAGAAAGGGAAGAGGTGGGGTGCAGGACACAAGAACGAATGAATTAATGCTACAGGGACACAATAAGGAGGGCTAGGCCGCTTCATAAAAGCAAAGTCAAGGCACGTTGACCTCTGCCTTCTCCACGCCCACCTCTCCACAATCGTCTCCTCGCGATCAAAGCTTGAGGAACGATACGAGAATTAAGCCGCGGATTCTTTATGTATGCTGGGGATTCTTTGTAATGACGATTACGTTCGCGGCGAAATATTACCATCATCCGACTGTTGATATTATGCATTCTAACTTAAGTTGGTGGTCTAAAATACGGTGGACGTGAGTACAGACAGATACAAGTGAGCGAAAAACGATGAATTAAAAAAGTCTGCACAACCAATATTGTATAAGACAATTAGGAATAGCAATAAACGTAAATATTACTACGGTATTGCTCTAAGGACTAATAAAAACTTCCTGAAATACTTTCTTTAGACCCTGATGCTTTCACAGCTTCGTGCCACCGTAGATTGTCCCTCCACCCGCTTACCTTACTAACTTATTAACGCTTACCGTCATGCTTGCCTTTCAAAATTCCACAATCGAAGTTCGTCGTACGACTAAATCAGTTCCCATCTCTCAACGAAAGTCTTGGTTAATATTTTATTTGATTTTCTATTTTCTATTACCTTTCTTATAGCGTCCCTGTTAAGAATATATCCCTTGGTTATTAAAGGTAAATAGCTCTTCAGATAATACGATTCTTCTGCAGTTGTATACAACATTATTTATTTTACATTCTTTCGCTTTGTTTTACGTTTTCAATTCGTTCATAATACTGTCCATGTTCTTCCGAATAGATATATTACAATTGATTCTCATCATACCTCCGACCCACAGTTGCAGAAAACTTGAGTCACGATAATGCGTAAATGCATCATAAATGCTTATGTATCAAAAATTAATATTATTAACCCCACCAATAAGGGGTTTCTTGCAGCCTTTCGAATTTATAATCCACCTAATGTGATGTTGAACTTAGCTTTCGAATTTATTTCAGTTAAAATTACCTTCGTTCTTACGGTTTTGCGTCCCTCGTCATTTAAATTTATTTCCTTCAAAGATATTCATATAATATTGATAATTTTATGCATATAATATTTTATAAATAAAGTAATATACGTTCCATTCATTTCTTTCTTAAGATAATTCACAGATATACACACCTGGATTTAAATAAAATATGTTTTTCCCGCCACATAAAATACTATGTCATTCATTCTTACATATTTACTTATCCCACCATTATGTTTTTCGTTTTTCAAATTGGCTCTTATTCTCTCTAATTCTACTTAAAAATCACCCTCTTCACCATGACCACAGATGTCTTTCTACCTCACTTAATATTAACATAGACAATCAAACTTCCTTTTTTTAGTTCTCATTTATATTTTTTTAGCATCCCTTTTGTCAGAATTACCATAATAGTTCATATATCATAGGGCATATCTATCGTAAATGTATCGTGGTTTTGGAATCTACAGAGCAAGATGAATAATGTGATAAGAATATCGAAAACATTTTACGCTCGTTATCGTAAATCAATGTTTCATATTTAACGCACAAATGTCATTTGAAATGTTATTAAATAATAGAAATGGACAATATTTGCGCTATTGCTTGGTGCCACGGTTCTACATCCTCTTATCTTTAATATTTTTAAACCAAATTTTAAAAATTCAAATGAAATAACGCACATTCCCATCTACATTAGCAATCAGTCTGAACAAAGTATGATAATGCTTTAAATATTATCAAAGACAATTATCAGAAAATAGCTTATTATTCTACGTATTTCTCTTTTTACGTATTCTACGAAGTATTTCTCTTTCCTGAAAATCGCACATCTAAAGACCGAATGGAGATATCCGAACTTTAACTACTGCGCGGAGTGTATAAGAGGAATGGAGGTTTAGACTGAAGTCAGTGTGGAGCGAGGGTAGATATTCAGATAGGATAGCATTGGGGTAGCGGAGTTGGTGGGGTATTTCATAATTTTCCAATCGTATTGCCTCTGGAGTTGGGGTGTGGTCTCCGTGGCGCGCTGTGAAATATTCCCTATCCAAAAGTGACAGCTGGGGCACCAGTTGCTGACATGAGCGATATGGTTTCCTGGACAGTGAAAGTGTGGGTGTGCGCTCGTGGAAGCCGAGTGGCGTGGGAGGGTTTTTGAGGTCAGCGGTAGAGGATGAAGGGTTGGAAAGAGAGGAGGAGGGTGCAATCGCTGATGATGTCCGAAATGGCGATGGGCGTGAAGGTCGAGCAATTATAGCTGAATTGTAAGGAACGCTGGGAGAGGGCTAAAGAGGACAATTTACAATGAAATCAAGCCACATTTTGGATAAAATCAAAAACAGGTACATAAGTGCGTTAAAGATGGTAGGTGATAGGTAAAAATGTTGAAATAATTAGTTAATATAGCGTTCCAGCTTTTGCCGGTAACCGTATGGAATGGATCGCATATAACGAGTGAACTCACGGTGGTATTACAAATATATTCACAGATATCCAGCAGGAAAGCCACTCAGCAGCGTTTCAGATTTTTAAGGATTCCACATTCGTAGTCATTCGTCGCTAAAGGAACAAACATTTCAGCTCAAACTAAAAGATTTCTCAAATACGTATGTGGTAGGGAGCACTGTAAATGATACTGAAATTACGATATTTATGACCATTTCGCTGTAAATCCCGTATTGAAACATCATGCTAATACCAAATAATTAAACTGAAGAAGAATTGAGGAAAACAAAATTTTAAACTTTCATCAATTACTATTTATCCAGTTTTCCAAGAAACTTCCTACACACTACCCTTAATATATGCCATGGTTGCCTTGTTCTTTATGATACCTCACAAGCCGTATGGAACCTCTTCCTCATTTCATAACGGTCCATGATCTCAATTCACACGCTGTCCAATCCTCTTTTTTTCAAAAGTAAATTCCTCACTAGCTGGTAAATGCACATCTTCCACTATTATCGTGGAGTGCAACACGTTTTCCCTTATTCGTCCTTTACCTTGGTAATTAGCACTTTACCTTTTACTTCGGTAATTACATGATATTAAAATATCTCGGAATATTTATATAACTTATATTTCCTAATTTGTCAGCAGAAGCTCTTAATGTTAAAATGTTTTTCCTCAGACTTTCATTTTTCCAACCGAGTGAAGATTCAAATTAACGTAGAGTACAAGGCATCAAATTAAAGTTGCACGCTCCTTCTATGCATGTCAAACTACGACTGCACCGTCTGTGTCCTAATTAATCGACAATTACGTAAAAGGAAGCGGAGCAAATCTAGGAAGCAACTATGTGGACATTTATACAACTTTCTATGCATACGGCGCACTCATTTGATAACGTGTTGATTTGATAAGGTGGGGAGTTATTAAATACTAGACGATATTGCTAAAAATTAAAACAATACTATTTAAGTCAATATTTTTTCATCAAAGGTTATGTTTTGCAAAATTATATCGGGTTTTTAAAGCTGCTCATTTATTTTTCTTTTTGATCAATATTCGATAAGAGTTTCAATTTTCACCAACACAAATTGAGATTTGCTAATAAGGTGCACTAATATTACTGTGTGTGTGTATGTATATATATATATATATATATATATATATATATATATAACCATAAACACAGTAATCAATCCGAAGGTCGGTTTGGTAGATGATGGTAGAGTACACCCAGTACTAAGCCTGACGGCGTGTGAAATTCACACATCAGGGTAGGGGGGGCAGTTTCTTTCCCTGTGCCGGTTATGGTTTCTGGTACCCGAAAAATCACATAGTTTGGGTGGAGCTACAGGTTCCTAGAGTGCCCGGGAATCGAACCCGGGCCCTCCGACCAGTAGTCCAAGTCCCCCTGGACTACCGCGACCCACACACACAATCACACACACACACACATATATATATATAACTGCACCGTCTATATATGTATATATATATATATATATATATATATATATATATATATATATATATATATAATTTAAACAGAGAAGCGAGATTACCAAAAAAAATCACAGAGACCCGTACAAATTAAACTCACACGTAGTCCACATTTTCTGTGGCCAAACCACCTTCCAATGGAAAAGAAAAAACTGAGTTCCTTTTTTCCCCGAAGGCCACCGAAAATTTGGAGTACGTGTGAGATTCATCTGTACGTGTTTCTCTATGTTTTTAGTGGCTATCTCCCTTCTCCGTTGGAACTATTATTCACAACCATGAGACTTTTCTTCAAGAGATATACGTATATACTGTATATGTATAAATGTGCGTGTGTGCGTGAGCATGAGGACTGTCCGGAAACTAAATAGTTATGCAATATTTGAGGAAAAATAGTCCACCAAGTATTTACTTAGAGGGCTTTCGAGAATTTTCAGACACCTTGGTTTCATGAAGTATGCAACCACTCCGCCAACCAAAGTTAGGGATTGAAGAGAGGATGGAGGCAGAGTGGAAGACAAAAGAGATGGTTTTCCGGTTGTCCACGAAAGATGATGCGATTGTTTTGGAAGAAGCTTCCATTTTACTCTCTTCCTCGCATGTCATTGCCTTTTTAGTGTGCGTTATTTCCACAAGATCCTATAATGTCTCATCTTTTCCTCCATTATCAAAATCTCCAAAACATGCATACCATACATGTATATTGTCCTAGTGTATAAATAAATAAGCATATATGTTTGCGTGTATATGTAGACACGTACACAAACATACTCGATACTTGAGCACAAACGAACAAAAACGCATAGGAAACGCATTGAGGAAATGACTCTCCGTTAACCAATAAGACGTCATTTAGAGACGCCATTACAACGTTTGCATAAAGGAATCTGAGGAAATGAGTTTTTATGAGAAAACGTATTAGCTAGCCATCTACATTTACATAATACCCCGCAAGACGTCGCAAGGACGTGTGGTGAGGGGTGGTAAGTCACCAGCCATTCTGTATATATTCCCTCTATTTCCTCATGCACCTGGCACCCTGCGATCCTCCAAAATCCGCGTGGAAAGGGGGCACCGAACACCAATCATCCAACATGCCTGAATATATTACGAATATTACATGATTGGCAGGTATTCTTATGCCTACACAAAGAGGACAAAAAAATTCGTGGAAGGAGAGCAGGCACACATGCAATTGAGACACTTACCGGTTAGTATTCTACGCATTCCGGACGGACAGTTCACAAATACAATAGACTTTATATACATTTACCTACACTGCACCTGGCACAAGGGCGCAACCGTCGTATAAGAAATCACACCGAATTCCTCGAAGAACAAGTATAAGAATGCTCGTTAAATATTACTGAGATGAGCCAAATTCTTACTCAACACTCAAATATTTTTCCTTTCGGCTATACTTTTCGTGTATTCGACACTTCGCGTTCATTAGTCGATTACTTTAGCCTTGATTACCCTAGTTACACTCGTCAACAAATGTGTTATATTTAATTTAAGTACGCTAAATGAAAACATCGATATTCACACTGTCATAACGTCAATTTTAAACAGTAAAAATATAATAAAGATGCTTAATGTAAAAAATGGGCTGCAGTACTAATAGACCGTATTTGATCAAAGAATACATACCAAAACTTTATACATTATTTATTCAAAAATACTAGTTTCTCATTTAGAAAATCTTTTGTTTTAAAATTACTATGGGCTTATAGTAATACATGTTTTGTAAAGTCGAATAACATTAAATCCTCCACAGTTTTTTTAGCATTCAAGCAATCTTTTCAAATCAAAAAGAATATATTAAGTTAGGTTTAAAGCGAGTTCATAAGTTCTATGAACTCACTTTTTACCTCTCTATTAATCCATAGACTTACCATGATTCTAGTGAGGTCATAGATTAGGCATTTGATGCAAGAGAACCGTTTACTCGCAATGATAAAAAGTGAACATTGTTGATATAGTTCATCTTAATAATTCGCTACAGAAATCTCTAAAGTTTATCAGAGCGTACCGACATTTCTTATCTTATTATGGATTGCGTGGATCATTTCGGTGTGTAGCAAAAGTTGGAGTGATTCCGAAATATCCAATCGTATACATAGTACTTACTATAAACATCGACTTCCCGCCACACCATAATAATCATATATTACACGAACAGTAATTTCCACAAAATACCCGAAAGAGCAAGTGATATAAGACGATTATCTCACCCTATCTACTTCGAACGCCTACGCCACTCTATAAAGAAGCAATTTATGCTCAAGAATCCAGTAGTTTGTTCAGGAGAGATAAACCATTATGTGGCGGAATAACAAGGGAAAAGAATAAAAAAAATTGAAAAAAGATAGAGAGCGAAATTTCCGAATGACAGATTGATGATTCCGAGGTAACAAGGCAGTGACGCGGGTAGACGAGAGTGGAATGGGCTCTTCGAAGGCATGAGAAGGGTATAAGAAAACACTGTGCTATACTCGCATGACGGGGGGAATGAGAACTGGGTTCTGAGTTGGGGATGGATGCAAGAGTTTAAGGTGACTAGAAGGCAACTAAGCACGGAGTAGGAGGTGAGAAAAGAGGAGCGTACCCCTTAAGTGTGCCCGTAAGATGGGACGTGAGAAGACAGAGGAGGAGGAGAAAGATTTATTGACCCAAGCGTCTCTCTGCGGTGTCTATCAGTTCGTCTCCCCACATCCATCCCTCTCTACACATACACCCTACTGCCACCCCCCCTCCGGGCCCATCGCCGTGTC